>NC_022032.1:25270079-25276753 GCF_000317375.1 Microtus ochrogaster | reverse complement strand
AAAAAAATTCAAAATTAATTTAAAAGTCTAAATTCTCTTACTGCGAGATAATGCTCTTATACATGTTAAAGATTTGTCATGCATATTGTTTTAATAAAAACATTTATTGGCCATAAGGCAGACAGAAAGTATAGCCTGTGACAAGACTAGGAAAATTCTGAGAAGAGGAAAGGCAGAGAGAGATGCTGTTGCCAGCAGATGCAGAGGAAGCAAGATGAGAATGCTTTACTAAGGAAAGGTACCAAATCATGTGACTACACATAGATAAGACTTATGAATTAATTTAATCATAAGAGCTAGTTAGTAATGAGCTTGAAGAATAGGCCAAACATTTTATAATTAATATACACCTATGTATTTTGGGACTGAACACTTGCAGGACCAGGTTGGGACAGGCACTTCCTTTTATAGTCTCGCAGTTGTTGGTTCCTGTAAAAACAAAAATTTAGTTAATTTTTTTTAACTATATAAAGAGGGAAGAAAGCAGACACAGTCAGAGTCTCAAGAAAGTAAAACAAAATTCAAACAGTTTAGATAATGCAATCTGATATTTGGAATTCACTTACCATATTCTGTGATTATCCTAAGGGTTTTGATCACTTTTCTGACTTTGCCCTCTACAGTACACACAGATTGTCTTCTAGCCTCTGGGAGGCAACTGATCACTGCTGCTGCTATTTTTTCTTGTCATCCCAAGGTGCTAGCAACTCAAAAGTGCTGAGGTTTTCTGCTGCAACGGAGTTAAACTTTTACCAATAACCTCTTCTGAGGTCCCACAGACTCCAGTCCTTCCTTACGGTGCCGAGCCTCAGCTGTACTCCATGACCCTTCATGCCTTCAAAATGGGGACAACACTTCCAGGATCAGTTTCCACCATGAGGTACAACTTCAGCTGCCTCTGGAACATGATTTCTATGTGCTGACCCTTGGAGCAAGCATGTAAGATACTTGTTTTTACAGATAGGCATTAGGAAAACCAGAAATGTTAAACACACAGGGATGTCTCTTGAAGAAGAGAGAGTTGCAGCTTTTTTTACACTCAGAGGAAAAGAAACAGATGTGGCCAATGTGACTATGTGACTGGTAAATTTTGTTATGACCAGGCCACACAGCTTTCTCTCAGACTCTAATGTTTTTTCCCATTAATCTGTAGTTCTATCCTCCCAGAGACTCTTCTTTTTTCTTTTCTTTCTTTCTTTCTTTCTTTCTTTCTTTCTTTCTTTCTTTCTTTCTTTCTTTCTTTCTTTCTCTTTTTTTTGAGATAAGGTTTCTCTGTTGCTTTGTCCTGGAACTATAGACCAGGCAGGTCTCAAACTCACAGAGATCTGCCTACCTCTGTGCTGGTATTAAAATTGTGCATCTCTACCATGCGGATACCCTCCCAGAGACTCTTACTAGGAACATTTTTTACTGAATTTGCTTCTTATGCATTACTTAGGTGAAGTCTTTTGGGGAAGTGTTTCCACAGGGTCTATTGGAGGTCTCTACAAACACTGTTGCCGACAGAGTTTCATTACATGGGAAGTAAGAAGGGAATTCATTCAATTGACTTAATATCTGGTGTCAGTTCCAACTTTGAGAGTCTGTAACTGAGTAGTTTATTATAGGTATATTTATTAAGCACAGAAAATTTTCAGGGGAAAGTTTCCTGATGATAATTTACTCCATCCCATGTGAACAACACCAAAGTATTGAACATCAGAACTCATGTAAAATATAAGTAACAATGTCCATAATGATAGGTTCTCCAAATTAATTGAGGAAGTAGGCTCAAAGTAAAAAAATGTTCCTAGTAAGAGTCTCTGGGAGACTAGCCAGGTGGTAGTCATTTACAACTTTAATACCAGCACACGGGAGGCAGAGGTAGGCAGATCTCTGTGAGTTCGAGGCCTGCCTGGTCTATAAGAACTAGTTCCAGGCTGGCCTGGAACTCACAGAGATCTATGAGGCCTGCTTCTGCCACCCATGTGTTGGGATTAAATTTTTACACCACTACTCCCCAACTAATCTGTGTCATAATTATGGTTACTATGGTTACTATGACAAACTGCCATGGCTAATAGCATGGAAAGGAAAAGGTTTATTTCACTAAGAATTTCACGTCACAGTTCATCATCAAAAGCAGTAAGGATAGTAACTCAAGGAGGGCAGGGACATGGAGACAGAAGCTGATGAAGAGGCCATAAAAGAGTGCTGTTTACTGGCTTACTTCCCATAGCATGCTCAGTTTGCTATAGATCCCAGGACTACCAAACCAGGAGTGGCTCCACCCACAATGGACTAGGGCCTCCCACACTGATTACTAATTAAGAAAATCCTACAGTCAGATTTACAGAGGTATTTTTTTTTCAACTGAGACTCCCTCCTCTCTGATGACCCAAGCTTGTGTATAGTTGACATGAAACTACCCAGCACATACCCTGAAGTGTATTCACACATATGACTACTCAAAAAGCATCAGTGCAATTTATTGATGACACTAAATCAGTTTTGTTCTGAAGAGAGGTTAAGATGATATATTTTATGATATATAACTTTATGTAAAACAATAAACCTTGAAATCCACAAGAAAAAAAAATACCACTACATAAAGCAAGCCTTGTGAAATGAAATGTTTAACAAAATTTTCCCTTAGACAGATTCCTTTCCTAACACCTAAGGAAGCACTAGGTGCTTTCTGTTTAAACCAAGGAGTGATTACATTGTATTTGTGCTGTTCCTGATACAGCCATTGCTCAAAATCAGGGATCTTTGGTAACTCAAAATATTTCCATCCATTACCAGATATTATGAGGTAAAGAGATGTGTTAATGAAATTAGAAAGTTATAAGAAACAATGTCAAAGTGGAAGAAAGTGAATTTTATAATTTTTAAAAAGTATTTGCCGTGTGGTGGTGGGGTATGCCTTTAATCCCAGCACTCGGGAGGCAGAGGCAGGCAGATCTCTTGTGAGTTCGAGACCAGCCTGGTCTACAAGAGCTAGTTCCAGGACAGGCTCCAAAACCACAGTGAAACCCTGTCTTGAAAAACCAAAGAAAAAAAATTATTTCCCTCTATTTTCTAAAACAATGAAATTTGCAGTTTTACTGATTTACTTGAACATTTTCATGTTTTTCCAGCATACATATTTATCATTCTAGTTTTTCTGTGATTTCTTATTTAGATAAGCCCTCTACATAGCTATATGTAAAATCATTTATATTCTTATTATATAAGAATTAACGCATTTGAAAAATATTACTTCTATGTGAACATCATACAATATACTTTGATATATTCAACCACCTTGCACAAATCCTCCAAGATCAAATTCTCTTCCTTAACCACCCAATCCTCTATCTCTATTTTTTATGGTTTTTAATGTTCCCCACATCCAATTTGTGCTACCCATATACTCTTGGATATGTGGCCTTCTACTGGAGCAAGGTCACTCTACTGGGTGCCACACTCTAAAAGAAGATTAATTCTCTTTGTCCTAGAAACTATCAATTGTCAATAGCTGTCAGCTTAGAGTGAAATTTTGTGCCCACCTTCCCTGTCTTGCTGGGATTTTGTCCAGATCAAGCAGGAACACTTGTGTGCATGCTGTCAAACAGCTGTGATTTCAGATATGAACTTGCACTGCTCTGGCTGGAAATTTCTGTTTCTTCTTGTTAATTCACTGTCACTCACTCAGTCTTACAGCTGTTACTGTCTTTCCTTTATGGTGATCCCTAAGTTTTGTGGAATGTGTTTGATATAGATGTCCCATTTAGGGATAAGCCTCAGGTGAACTAAGATTCTTGAGAGGAAATTTGACTGATAATATCACTGGAAGCTTCTAATGAGATCAACATCCCAAACCCCACAGGGATCTACCACTTTGAGACTTCAAGAGAATAGACTTGGAATGGAATAGACCTAGCCAGTTGTGTGTCTTTGCATTAATAATCATAGACTCTAAAAATAATTTAGAAGACTTTCTAGAAACAAAAAACAAATCAAGAAATAATACTAGAGAAACTATAACATTAACAACTGCCTAAATAAAGAAATAACTGTAATCAACGAACAGAGTTTTACAATGAATACATTAAGTCATCGAAAAAAATTAAACTGAACAAGATACAGAAGTGGAAAAAACCTCTTATGCTTATGGATTGATGGGATTAGTAATGAGATAATAGTCGTCATACCCAAAGCAATTCACCTAATTTAACATAATCCTCATCAAAATTCCAATTCAGTTCTTTACAAAAATTGATAAATAATTTTAAAGGCCATGAGGAAATAAAATGACACAAGATAGTGAAAACAAATCCTGGCAGGGGTAGAAGTGGGGAATCGGCCTGAGGTATTACTAAAGAGTCAATAACATAAAAACCCCAGGTGGAATAAGACTCTAGACAGAAAAGTTGACTGATAATATCACTGAAAGCTTCTAATGAGATCAACCTCCCAAACCCCACAGGAATCTACCACTTTGAGACTGCAGAGGAATAGACTTGCAATGGAATCTTCCATCTCAATTTATTTCCATCATAGAAAATTCCCAACTCCCAGATGCAGACTGGAGTCTTCCATTATTCCAATCAGAGGAACTCTGATCCTGGTAAAGCAGCCTTATTCCCCTACTTCTGTTTCTACTGTGCCTACATAATCTTGGCTTAATACTTCCTGTCCTGATTTCAAGTTGTAGTATAGACTTATAAAAATAAAAACATCATAACACTGGCATCATAAGAGACTACAAGCAATGGAATGGAATTGAGGTTGCATTGTATAAGACCATGCTACTACAACCACCTCTTTTTTGACAAACAGCAAACATTTTCAACAAAAGGACAAAACCAAACATCTTCAACAAATGGAGCTGGTAAAATTGGATAGTTAAATGTGCAAAAATAAAGCTTGATTCTTATGTATGGCTCTGCACAAATTCAACTCCAAGTGGATCAAGAACTGTAAACAGAGACTGTTCATTTTTCCCCAGCTGCCAAGACCCAAATAATCACAAAGAAATTACATATATTATAACACTGTTTGGCCAATGACTCAGGCATCATTTTAGCAAGCTCTTACATCTTGAATTAACCCATTTCTATTAATCTGTGTATCACTACAAGGTTATAGACTACGGGTAAGATTCTGGCTTCTATCTCTTTTGGAAACTACATTGTATCTCCTTGACTCTGCCTACTTTCTCTATATATCTGTTCCAACTTGCCTATGTTCTGCCCTGCTATAGGCCAAAGCAGTTTTATTTATTGGCCAATAAAAGTGACACATATACAGAAGGACATCACACATAATCTCCCCTTTTTCTGTCTAAATAAAAAGGAAGGTTTTAACTTTCACATAGTAAAATTATATATACAAAACAGTTAACAAACAAGAATTAGAGTTACAATATTTAGTTCATTTACATTTGGCAATATAAGGAAAATATTCTTTAATCTATCCAATGTTTGTGAGTCTAAGATTTTATATCTAATTTATATTTCATAATTAAGGAAAACTTTAACTATCTGTCTTCAACTCCATAAAAGTCCCAGAAAGAATATAATATTAGCTAAATTAACATAAAGTTCATTGTAAGAAACTTCCAAAACTCTAGAATTGACACAGACATCTCGCTGCCTGGACAGACACCCAAAGTTCTTCTCTAACATTGGGGAATCCATTTATAGCTTACATGCCCATAATATATGGCAGAAATTTCTATGAGGCAGGAAATTTGAAAGACTGTTTCACCTATATCTGCAGTTTGTTAGTTACTCTCTTCTGTGTCCTGCAGAATGTCTGCAGATTCTTCTGTGAAGCTAGAACCCTGAAGGACCATCATGTCTATGGGACAGTTCAACAATCACTTTCCTGTGTGTCCTGTATGTCCAGTTTGTACAGCATAACATCAAAGAGTCCAGGCAAGAAAAGTTTCTTGCAAAAATAGCTAGCCTTGTCACACAGGAGGCAAATTCCATAATGAGTTTCTTCAATGCCCATCAACCTCTCTGAAATAATTTGTGGTGCCTGAAGTAGACATGTCTTGCTGTTGAAAAAAGTCTAGGTTTTTAAAACCTTTTAAGTGCTATATTCCATAGGTCATTGAAATGTTGAAGATTATCTATCTAACTAAAATATAATCTATGTATGTCTTGAAAACCTAACAAGAATACAGTTTGTCTGTTACAGATGGCTTTCTATTAATTTATATTTCTTAATTATACATTATATTTTTAATGAGCTGCATAAACATAATACCTTAAAGAGTAGAAATGTGCAAAATTTGTATCAAAAAACCAAAGTTCACACCAATATATTCATTTTTATATCATATCTCTATTAATTTCTTTTAAGATATTTACTGTGATAATTAACTACTTATAATCAATCCCCTTTAAATGGAAACTAACATTTATAAGCAACAATTTGGGGAATTTGGGTATAGCTTTCTCCAAACTGCTTCCTGCTGTTTGTTGGACATTTTCAGGGTTCATGTAGACCTTTCAAGGGGTCTTGTTCCATACACCCACATTAGCCTGGAAGGAATTTACAGGTTCTCATCTTCTTAGAAACAAAAGCAGACTCCCTTTTTCAAAGAAACATATCCTTAGATTCAAACTTTGAAGTCAAGATACCTTTTATATATATATGTGTGTGTGTGTGTGTGTGTGTGTGTGTGTGTGTGTGTGTGT
>NC_022032.1:25266031-25268963 GCF_000317375.1 Microtus ochrogaster | reverse complement strand
CATCCTCCTGAATATTAACCTTCATCAGGCGATGAAAGGAGACAGAGACCCACATTGGAGCACCGGACAGAAATCTCAAAGAATCTGACTCTTAAAGGAGCTGTGTAGTTTTTGCTCCTAATGCTGATTCAGGAAGCTTTCTCTTAAAGGAATTGTAGCTCTTTAGCAAACAGAACCCACTCAAGAAAATGCTACTACCAAGAAGCCATGCTTAAGTTTTATTTTTTCTTTTGTGTATAGAATTCCTCCCCAAGCTCTCTCAGGTTTTATGTGGATGTAGTTGGCCCATGTTGATTCTTTCATTCCCAGATGCCCAGACCTGAATAATCACTTAAAAACTATATAAATTACATTACTGTTTATCCAATGACTCAGGCATATTTTTAGCTAGTTCTTACATATTAAATTAAGCCATTTTTATTAATCTATGTATCATTACAGGCTGTAGATTCCAGTGTCTCTCTCCCTCAGCAGCTACATGACCTTTCCTTAACTCCTCCTTCTCTCGATATGTATCTCTTATTCAAAGTAGCATGGCTGGTTTGCTCATGAGCCAGTGTGGTTGATGGACATGGCCAGAGGAAGCCTAGATGTTGTTGCCATCTGGGGTACTGGCTTCCTTGACTTGGTTCCCTGGGGGATTTTTCACGTCTGCCCTGTCCACTGATGGTGTAACAGTAAAATGGTGCAACTATGATGAAAATCAACATGGAGGTTCCTCAAAAGGCTGAAAATATATCTTCTACATGATCTATATCACTTTTGGGCACATGACCAAAGGACTGAATATCCTACTGCAAAGATAACTGCTCATCTTTGCACACTGCTACTTTATTCTAATAGTCTGGAATATTTATGATGTTCCAATTGTTCAACATCTAACCGATGAGTGGTTAATAAAAATATGGTATATTTATGCAATACAATATTATTCAGTAAAGAAATACTAAATTATAAAATTTACAAGTGTCTTTATGATCTGAAAACAATCATCCTGACTGAAGTAATTCAGACCAAGGAAGACAAATATAATGGTTTCCTCTCCTTTCTGGATAGTAACTTCTTTGTAGCAGTTTCTGCTCAATTAAATCAATTTCAATGGGAAGGTCCTCAAGAGAAAGGCTGTTTACTGCAAGGTGAAACATTCCACTTGCAAGTAAATTCATTTGGCTCAGGGAGTAAATCACTCAAAATACCTTTAGGAAATCCCTTGAATCTGACAAGATGCACTTGATCTCATTCCCTAAGTATGTGTATAAACCACAAGGACTGATGAGAAATACTCTCAGAAAAGTTGAGCAAAGACAGACAAAACTGGCTAAAAAGCATCAGAGAACACTAATGATGAAGAATACAGTCGATACTGCTTGATTTCTCCATGTGGTATGGCTAAAGTTGTTTTGTCCTCCAAATTAATTAATTTGGATTAATGAATTAAGTGTGAAGCATGAACTGGAGTGGGATTGTCTCTGAATGAGAACTGCACACATTAAAGTTCTTTTCTTCTCACATTAGTAAGAGAGTGAGAACTCAAAATTGTTATTAAAATAAATAAATCTTATATTAGTAAAATGTCAGTCTCTGGCTGAAGTAGCTATCATCAACTATAGCTATAGACTATTTAAATAAATAAGAAAGAAAAATATTTCATCTTCTTATGTTTCTCATACACTCCATAAGTAAATGCAAGGACATTTTATCTGCAAAGTTCTCTGCTTTATGTGTAAGCATTAATTGGCTTTAAATTTGAATTTTTAAAGAATCTTTTATTTTTAAACAAACAGTAACTATATTTCACTATAGCATGAATATCTACTATATTAAAAGCATACACAGAGGTGGCATATTTGTAGTCCATTGGGTTCTATTTATTAATGAAATAAGTACCACTAGCATGCTTATTTTTCATTACGTGTATCCATGATAAACACAGATGAAGACAAAGGAAAATAAATTATAAACTCTTTGTACTCTAACAAACTCAGTACTCTTATACACAAAGGCCATTGCAAAATTCCCTGAGTGATTATACTCCTTGTTTCAACACGTCAGCAAAAAAAAGTGAGTATTTCTGTAACAATAGTATGCAAGAATATGACTATATTTTAGAAATAAAAGCTCTTATTTTGTTATCATTGCTACACATAATTATCTGTACGAGGAATATCAAAGTATATAAAATGCAAATTCTTCATCCTGTGAATCATTGATTATTAGAAAAATGTGGACATATACTTAGACAGTATTCATCAGACTTGTATTTTTATTTTAAAATAAACTTTTCTATCTTTAAGCAACATTGTGGTTTATTTCATATGTCTGATTTTGTATGAACTAAATCAGAAAGTAATTTCATAAAAAATGTGTGAATTCTTAGTCATTGTTGTTCCTAAATGCATGTTACTATAATGTTTTTAATGTTTAAAATCCATCTAATATGAACACATGCCACTTTAGAACACTTATTTCCTAGCAGTTTATATTGAAATAACTCGCTTGCATTTCACCTTATTATTTTTTCCCTTGTCGTTGAGATAAATTCTCACATAATGCATATTTGTCTGTATCTTATATGGAATATGAAATACCCGACAGCTATAATGACAGTTGACCTTTACTTACATAATTATTGTGGTTTGAATTAAAAAAAAAAAGTATGTCTCCTAAGCTTGTTTACTTTCTCACGTGGTCCCTGGTTTCAGAAAGCTGTGGGATCCTCCTGGAGGAAGAATGTCACTGTGGGATGGCATGGAGACTTGAGGGCCTTCCTGCACATTGTATTCTCTCTGTCTGATTGCTACGTGTGGGTACAATGTGATCAGATTGCTTCCGGAGCAAGGCTAGCTCCATCGGACTGCCCCCATGCCTTTCCCGCTATGGCAGATTTTGTGCTTTCTGGAAGTGTAAGCCAAAGTAATTTACTTTCTCTTTT
>NC_022032.1:25263389-25265931 GCF_000317375.1 Microtus ochrogaster | reverse complement strand
CCTCAATAAATAAAGAAAAAAAAAAGAAAAAAA
Organism: Microtus ochrogaster; assembly: GCF_000317375.1. Lineage (NCBI taxonomy): Eukaryota > Metazoa > Chordata > Mammalia > Rodentia > Cricetidae > Microtus > Microtus ochrogaster. The sequence continues at coordinate 25,265,898 of NC_022032.1, read as the reverse complement.
AATTGCTTTTGGTTATAGCCAAAAGCAAATTAAATCACAGCCACAGAAAAAATAACTAATATTTCCATATAAACATTATATAAATACAATATCACATTCACTTATCAAACATTCAATTCCCTTACATTTTAAATTATTTAATATATTTAATATATCTTCTTCTTGGACAGTTTTGGATTATAATATATTAATGATATAATGTCAGTAATAACTTTAGGCACAGTCATAATGGTGCACAAATTTGCTTTAGAATGTAATGGGAAATAATTTTTGTAGTAGATAGGTTCACTCTACAATTTTATCTTGAACACTTAACTAATGCTGTATATGTGGCATGTGCTTGAATCCTTAGTGATTGTTAGAATCGAGGCAGGAAGATATTGATTCCATGACAGCCTGGACTGCATCCTGATATCCTCTTGCAAATCAAAATGAAGTAAAAAGAAATAAAAATTGAAAAAGCAAAAGATCAGACCATTGGTTTATTAACTTCCATTCAGAATGCAGAAGGATGAGAATAAAACATACAAACAAAATTCAGGACAGAAGTAAAACATGCTGTTTAGGAATATTATATGATCCAAAGAAAGTAAATCAAAGGCCAAATATAGTTTCAATATATATGTTAAAAGTTAATACAATTATAATTTGCGCAGTTATCTGATAGTTTGGGTTTCCAAAAAAGCCATGGGATGCTGTTAATTTTTACCTGAAGAAAAGAGAAGCATCATTAGTGTCCTGGTTCTAATGGAGCTCATGAAGAGCAAAGCAAATTTTTAGAAGTTTTCTGGGACTCACCCTACAACAAAAAAATTATAGCTTATGAATTCATTTTTCTAACATGAGGAATATCATATAATCTGTAATATAACAGCACAGTGTAAGAAAAGACAATTAATAAGGATTGTGAGCAACTTGTTAATATAAAAATGATGATAGTAGTAATAAAACATTCTCAGGAAGAAATTCTGTAATAATTTATATAAAAGGCATTACCTTCTCTCACCTACTTAATTTATTTGCAAAGTTTAATTAACACTCAATGTCTGACAATAATATATGAGTTGATAACTGTCAGTGGAAACGGAAACATAAATAAGAATGGGAATAATTGGACTTCTTTTCTCAATAATTTAATTCTTATCCTTTTCTTAAATGTTGGGAAATATGTGTGATTACATTTTCTGAAAAAAGTTTTAAAAGAGTGGCTAGTGCCATTCTTGGAAAAAAGATTAAGTTTAACATTGGCTTTCTTTGTTTTACTCATGTTTAATTATGATTTTAACAGAACAATGACAGCACGTACTAGAGTTCTATCTACTACATATTTTTCCAATTATTTGCAAGAAAAAGCAAAACATTAAACGTAAGTTACATCTGCACTTCGATGGGCATTTTTTCACTAACTTACAGTAATTTTGTATGAACTCTAGCTTTGAGTATAAAGTTCTTTAGGTGAGAAAACTAAAGCTTTAATTATTTAGCTATCAAGGTTTCATCTTTAATAGAAATTCATTGATCTAATATTGTTCAAGATAGTTTTCACCTTGAATTCAACAAATGAAAAGTACACACACACACACACACACACACACACACACACAGAGGCATGCACGCACACACGGAAGCTGATTTTAAAATGAATAGAGGGTTCAGAATGGAATTAAACATTAATGTGCAAATGATGCTAGAGATGCTTCTCAAACAACCAATATAGAGGCCAATTGGATTGACTATGCTTTTATTTGCTATGATTTTCTGATAATATAAAACAAAGATGTCAAACCTTGATTAAACTATTTTAATGTAGTAGAATTTCTTTGTCAAAGTTGTAAAACATTTTAAAAAGTTTGTATCTTCATTATTAATCCTTATGCCATAGAACAAATTGTAGAGTATATGGGTACAGAATGGTTAGAGAAATGATAAAAAGTACATACAGGTATAAAGTTTTTCTTACAAACTTAATTATTCCCAAAATGTTGTAAAATCATAGCGACTTTCATTCCTCCTTTTCTCACGTTCACGTTCCCCTCTTCACCTCAGTCTTCTCTTCGTCTTGCCTCCCTCTGTGTTATTTTTTGTTTGCTTCTTTTCTTTTTAATTTTTATTTCATGTATATGAGTGGCTTGCTTACATGTAGATCTGTATTCTCTGTGCATGCCTGCAAACTACAGAGGTCAGAGGAGGGCTCAGATACCCTGTAATTGCAATCATGAACAGTAGTGGGTTGTCATGAGAGGGCTGGAAACTGAATTTGTGACCCATGCAAGAGAAGCTAGCATGCCTAACTACTGACCCACGTCTTCAGTCTGTCTGACTTCGTTTCTAATATGATAGCAGGTGTTCGTCTAAGAGAAGAAAGTGGAGAAAATATTCAGTCATTGGGACTGAAATGAATTTTTACAGAATCCAAAATAATGGTATGGTTTAATATTTATCTGTTTTTCCCTTACCTTGTTGTTATTATCAGACAAAATCCTTTTTTTTTTTTTTTTTTTTTTTTTTT
>NC_022032.1:25246509-25263005 GCF_000317375.1 Microtus ochrogaster | reverse complement strand
CACACACACACACACACACACACACACACACACACACACAAATATACAATATGCTCACTCATGTGCACACAATGAAGTAATAGTATTTTTAAAGGCATATTAAGTTTTTATATAACATATATTGATTATATTCTTACCTTTCTCTTAGCACCTTTTACATCCTACCCACCTGACTGCATGTTCCAAGTTTTCAATATTTCTATCAAAACCAAAGTATAAAATCCTCAGGGAATGGAAAAATCAAAGGAACAAACAGAGAAAGAAAAGTGAAACAATAAGAATAAAAATACCAAAATAAAACAAATATTGCAGAATTAAATGATGTTAGTCTAGAACTTTATACTAAAATAGTTCAGAATTATAGGAAATAGAAACAAGTCACAAAAACTTCTTGAGTAGACCAATATTTGAGACAAATATAAAGTAGTATGGTTTTTAAAAGGTAGATATCATAAGACAGGTTTTGGCTTTGTTATTCTGAAATATAAAAAGATTTGGGAAACCATTAGTCAGACTAAATAACAAATTGATGTCACTGGAAAAATACCAGACAGTGTTACATATATTAAAGTGAAAGAAATAAACAAGAATAAAATTATCCCAGCAGAATAAACTATTAGTATATAAAATTATCCTAGTAAATATAATTATCTTAGTAAATTTGACAATTTACACAGGCTAATAGGGAATAAATCTTATCTAAATGGATTAAGAAAATTTCAAGTCTAATTTCCTGTATATCTGTTAGAGGAATTAGCAATCAAAAATTTCTTTGAAAAACATTTTACATCCAAATTTGATATCACTGTTAACTAATAACACATATGCAATTTGGATGGTGAATGCACACATGTTTATTCCAGCACTTGAGAGACGAAGTTATGCAGATCTCTGAGTTTAAGATAAGCCTGGTCTACAGAGAGAGTTCCAAGTCAGCCAGGGCTAAATAAACTCACTAAACAAGAGGTAATCTTGACTCATATAAAACCAAAATTATTGCAAAAATTATAAATCAATAACTCAGTAACTCAATAAATCAATAGTCTCACGTATCCTTGATAAAATGCCAGTCAAGTATAAATATAATAATATTCAGTGACAAAGTGAATGTTATTTAGCCTCAGTGATATTGAAAGTTATCCTTTTATTCTATTCTTACGTTCCAATAAATTAGGAGGTATTATAATCAGGATTCTATGAAGTTTGTAGAAAATGGATTCAAGTTCCCAGCATGCCCCAGCGATAACAATTCAAGGTTATCTCGTTTCGTCACTTCATCCTTTTTCCAGAGATATAACTTATGAAATAAGGCAAGTGAAAGAAATATCTGATACAAAGCTTGGTATGGAAGAAGAAACTATTCACACATATTTTCTACACATGTCTCTAAAAATCTCTGCAGAAGCTACTAGTTATATGTGGTTTATCTATTCAGAAAACAGGAAAATCATTACCAATGATGAAGTAATTAAGTTGCCTGCAAACAAATCATACACTTAGGAAAATGACAAAATTATACTGAATCTTATAAGCCTTTTCAAAAAAACAATCAAAAACAAAATTAAATGGAATACTGTAGCAGGTATATAGAAAGGAAGATGATAACTGTGTTTCAGGTTGTCAAAATAGTGTATGCAAGCATAGTAAAGAACTTAAAGAGGATAAAACCTGCATATAAATTTTATATGGAAAAACTAAAAACCTAGAATGACGTTAGCAAGTAAAGAAAAAGGAAGTGATAGCCTTATACTCTGTTTCTAAACTGCCACAGGAAAAAGAGGATACTATCCCTACGCATGATATAGGACATAGGATTGAGGAATTCAAGAGACCAGAAAATAATAATCTAGAGACACTGTAGAACACACACTTCTTTCTCTCACTGTTGCCAAATAGGTGAATATAGGTACTCTTCTTGCACACCGACTTTAACTTAGCATCTTCGGTCTTCTTATACATACTAAACATATGAAACTAATCTCAAAGCGGTTAAAACACATTTAGTAATTGTCTCTTTGTACCTGTGGGGTGCGTGTAGGAGAACATTTGAGACTATCAAAATGTTTTCTAAGTTCCTTATAGAAAATAATGTGTTTGTGTAAAATTTATTAATTTTTCACATACTTCAAGATAGTTCTAACTTGCTTGCAATAGTTAATTCAAAATAAATGTGATATATTTACTTTTTGTATATATTTATAAATATCTGTTATATTGCAATGGTAGGGAGATATGATGGGAGAAGTTTACATGACCAGCAGCTAGGTAAATAGTTAGATGATAGATATATTGGTTGATTGAATGATTGATAGGTAATTGATAGAAAAATGATAGATAAACAATATTCCAACTATCAGTGACTAAAGTCACTGAAGAGAACCTTTATTTTCAAAAGACCATTTTTATAGGTAAATTTGGAAGAATATCAGGGAACTTTCAGAACAGGAGCAGAATTTAGGCCAACATATATCAAGGGAAAAGTCTGCAAATTGAAACATCTAAATACAATTTAGTATGCTGAATACACTGACAAGCATGCAAAACTTTGCTCTCTCCCTGTAAACTGACTCTCCAGTAGAGGCAAAAAAAGGCCAAGACCTACAGCGATATAAACACCTTTCTCAAATCAACTGCACAGAGAAAACTAAGTTCCAAGTTATAGCAGAGGGACACTGACATATGCATAATAAAAGAGATTAATTTAAGTCTAAAGTATGTGGCTACATATATAAACAGCTTTATTTTGGTAAGATACCAAACTATCTCAGGGAAGCAAAAATTAAAGTCATAGTACTGTACACCTTTAAACCCACTAGAATGGATTCAGTTACAGAAAAACAGAAAATGACATGTGTTAATTAGAATGTGTGGCAACTAGAACACTCATAGATAACTGGTAAGGGTGGAAAATTGTGCAGTCACTTTGGAAACAAGTTAACCAATTCTCTGGATGTTAAACATTCACTTACACTATAACTTAGTAATTATACTCCTGAGTATTTAGCTAACATAACAAAAACATATGTCTAGAAGCAGATTTGTTATGAACATATGTACGCAAGGAATTTTGTGCACATATGGTACAATAGATTAAACATAACCTTCTTGATACCTTGTAAAAGGATAAATCCAACTGTGTATTTAAGATAGAGAATATCCTATTATCTAAATTTAGATAAAAAGTTTTGGAAACTGCATCATCTAATTACATATTAACATCTAGAAACATGTCTTCTAATATTGATAGTGTAATTGTTTAGCATAAAATTGGTTGCAAATTACAAGTTTAATAACTTATTATTGAGAACCTTTAACTCCTGAGGTCCCTTCTCTTATTCAGGACTTTCTGTCTCCCTTTCAAGCTTCCACCTATGAATCTATGACAAATTTCTCTCTAAATTAAAAAGATAATAATAAACCATTACTTAGTTTTTACTATGTGCTGACATATTGTGAGTTTCTAGAATATGATGACATATTTATAGGTCAAACATACAGGAATATAAAATAAATTGTAGCCACAAATGTGTGGAGAAATAAGCAAAGAAATTTATGAAGGTCCTAGAGAAAAACATTTTATCATTTGTTGGTAATCACTGAAAGGAACTTTTCAATAAGAACTTTTAAAGGAGGTTGAGTTAAAAGATATGTGGATATGAGATGGGAGACATCAGAAGAAATATGAATTGAAGGTATATCAGAGTAGCTGAGAATTGTGGTTAACCTAAAGATCAAGTTGAATGGAGTAAATAAGTATGTGATTTAAAAAATGGGATAAGGCAAGTTTATGGGAAAGGTAAAGGAGAATTGAAATTCAGAGTACAGAGAATTGTCTAACATAAATATCATATTTTTGAACTTATATGTGTAAAATCTAAGCATGCATTTGTAAGAAGACAAGGTCCATGGAGGCATACATAATGTCACTGATAAACATCTCTGAAAACTACATCCCTCACTTGCAGAAAGTCTGCTACTATAATCGATCTATCATAAACATATAAATCATCTTGTAAAATCTTCCAGCAAATATCATACCTAATAAAGACTCTTCTGACTTTTTTATTAGATAACCAAATACAAAATTCATTATTAAGGTTATAGTTTAGCTATCTCTGGAAGTTCTTCTTAAATTTATAAGAGCAAAAAGGAAGAAAGGTGTTATCATGAGTTTTAAAATTTGATCAAACAAACAGAATAAAATATAGACCCAATAAGTAAACTAAAATTGGGTCGGAGACATTACTTTGTGATTGACAGCTTATGCTCTAGTCTAGAGGGCAACTGAGAATTTCACACTGATGAAGTATTTCTTGCCACACTAATGTGATAAATCTCCACTTTGTTCACCAACTCAGGATTCTGAAAAGCTTACTGTGTCACAAATAGAACATATATAGCTCATGGTTTATTTTCAATTGAGTAATTCTTAATTGATACAGAATATGAATTTAATGAGATGCATCTACAACTTTCTTAGTTATGTAGTTTGCTTTAATTAAGATTGTCTGAACCAACCTTGTGGGAGTAACTAGCAATTGTCTGATTTGACTTCAAGCCCACGCCAAGAGGCAGAACTCATATCCCACACTGCTTGGGTGACCAAAAACCTGAAATGAGAAAGCACCGGGTCGTAAGGGTAAAATCAAATACTACTGTTTACTAAAGGAATGTAGCAATAAATGACCCTTACTGACTTTTTTTTTTTTTATTTTCTAGACAGGGTTTCTCCGTAGCTTTTTGGTTCCTGTCCTGGAACTAGCTCTTGTAGACCAGGCTGGCCTCAAACTCATAGAGATCCGCCTGCCTTTGCCTCCCGAGTGCTGGGATTAAAGGCGTGCGCCACCACTGCCCGGCCCCTTACTGACTCTTAATGATCTATACTCATAGATCACTTTCTTGCTCAACCATCATCACTGTAGCAGCCTCCTGCAGCAGATGGAAACAAACACAGAGACCCACAACCAGACAACAGGCAGAGAGTGAGAGGCCTTGGAAAAATTAGCCCTAAATGGACGTCTTCATCAAATTCCTCCCCTCAAGACTCGGAGAACCCCTCTGAATTGGAGATGAAACAGTGTAAGAGCCAGAAGGAATGGGGGACAGCAAGAAAACAAGAACTTCTAAAGACAGCAGGACCTGTACACATACAAAATGGCAAAAAACGGAGGTGGTATGCGCAGGTCAGCTTTATTTTGCACCTAGACCTGAATGGAGAAATGGGCACAAACTCCCATCCCTAACCCAGAAGCTATCTCCAATTGATAAATACTTAGAAATAAAAATTCAGTTTTCACCATGGAATCTCACTGTGCAACAAACCACTCTCAAGGGCAAGCTGTGTACCCAGCAGTAGATGAGCAAGGAACAATCTCCAAAGACTCAAACTCCATCCACTTCAGTCTCATATGATGCTGTCAGCATTTTTCCTTTCCCTCCCCCCCTTTTAAAATTCTCTCTCTGTCTCTGTCTCTGTCTCTCTCTCCTATTTTTATGGGATTCCTGAGTGTACAAATGAGTGGGTATCTGCTTTTATGGCTTTTCTTGGGTTATTTTCTTTCTGTTTGTTTTGTCCTAGTCAGATTTTGTTTTTGCTTTAACTTATATTTTATTTTTATCCTTTAGAAGTCAGTTTGTTTCCTATTCTGTGGGGATTGATCTGGATAGGAGGGAACATGGAGGAGGACTTGAAGGGATAGAGGGAGGGGAAACCATAATCAGGATATACTACATGGGAAAAATATGATATAATAAAAGAAAAAATGTGAAAAGCTAAAAAGACTGTCTGAAGCATTGTAGCCTCTCATATTAAATGTAGGATCAGAACAGTTGGTGGTACCTTGACTACACCAAGCCTTCAGAATGCTGACTCCATATGCTCAGTTGCCTTATTTGCACCCTTATTTTATTCGTCAAGAAGAAGTTTCAGCCGGGCGGTGGTGGCGCACGCCTTTAATCCCAGCACTTGGGAGGCAGAGGCAGGCGGATCTCTGTGAGTTCGAGACCAGCCTGGTCTACAAGAGCTAGTTCCAGGACAGGCTCCAAAACCACAGAGAAACCCTGCCTCGAAAAACCAAAAAAAAAAAAAAAAAAAAAAAAGAAGAAGTTTCACCAGCCAATTATGGCTTAAAAATTCGATATATACACACCATCCTTTTCTTGTCAAAAATTCTTTACAGAGCAGGTTAATTTTAAGAGAAACCTTTTACAGTACCCAAAGCTAATGACTTCCACCAGAATCACCATGTAGAAAATTCCATAAAATTAAACAAATAGAATTTATGTCAATAGCACACACTCTTCAAGACCTCTGGGCAGATCATAGAAAAATGAAAATGATTGATACAAGGAAGAAGACAAGATTTTATTACAAGACCAAGACAGTTTAAAAAATGATCTGATCTGTTCAAGGGTGAGCAATTATTCCAATTGCAAACATAGAACTTGATATTTTGAGCACATTGAAAAATGTTCGATATTTTTGTAGTAGAGTGATGTTGCTACTAATTAACTCAACTTTTAAGAGGGGAAAGAAAACTAAGTTTAACTTTTACATAATTATACTATAATTGCTTTAAAATGCTTTTAGACCCAGAACAAATATTAAGATTGTAAGAAAAATCAGGGTATTTGGAATAGAGTCATCAGGGCTTGATAGTGTTGCAAAATAATGAGCGAAGGGAGAAAAGAGAGCTGTTTGATAGTGTTTTGGAAATTGGCTCCCTACATATAGAAAAAAAAAAGCCAGGAGTTTTTCCTCACACTATTTAATATTGTTTTTCCTTATGTGCTTGCTTACTTATATAAATTAGAAAGCAAAGCACATTGTATTTAAATCAAATGTTTTAAGCAGGAGTGGTCTGTAATTTAGTGCACTTGCCTTGAATAAATGAAGTTCTGAATTTCAGTTGTCTGTCAATATAGCCTTCAGATAGCCTTCAGAGAAATAAATAAAAAAAGACAAAGTACAAGAATAAAAAGAAAAAAAAACTGATTGTAAACAACCTGCCTTTAAAATATCCCAATCCAAGCATTTGATTGTTTTATTATTTCCAAGATTATCATCTTAACTCATTCCACCATGATTTAACGTATTAAAAAACCATTTTATTCGATTGTCAAGAGACACTGATATATTACCTAAATGTGATTACTAGAATACAAACAGCAGCATTAATTTATTTTTTCTATATTTAAATATAAAAATAATACAAAAAAGTTTTTTTTTACCAATGGCAGCACTTTTAGTAGAAAATAACATAAATATTTGAACAACAGTTAAATCATGTAATGTGTTATTACAATACTTTAAAATGATGTACCAACTATCAGTTTAGATTTTATCACCTAATGTTACTAAAAAACAATTTGTAAGCTATTTTATATTTTAGAAAACTATTCCTTAGGGTCTTATCTTCCTTCAAAACTAAGCAACACTGAGGGTTCCTCCTTGGAGTTGACTGACACATAGCCTTTATACATATTAATCCTTGTTAAAGGACTAAACACTTTGTCACTCTAGTGAAAATCTTTTTAGAAATGGTAGAGAAATGGTTGATATCATTTCCTCTCATCTCCTGAAACACATTCTTTCTGCCTTGGACTTCCTCTTTTCATACAGTCTGAGAATAAACCATTGTTTGTTTCTATAAAATAACCTAGTAGGTCTCCAAGACTCTAAACATAGAATGCAAATTTAGATATCCTACGGGCCCCAATCTTTAAGAATGGTAGGATGAAATAATGCCATCATCAATACCCACGACTCCAAACTCACCCAAGAACTACATTTACCCTGGCTCCATCTCATTCTTCTTGCTCTAACAAGAATAAGATCTAACACCCTTGGTCCTTCTTTCCCGAGTCTGTTGAAGCTCATATATGGATGCCCCTTCCTTCTTCCCTTAGAGTCTACTGCTTTACATGACTATTTGCCCACTTCAAATGCTCAGACAAGCTCATCCCCATCACATAGTGGATACAACTACTTATTCTATCTCTGAACCTTGAAGTTCCTAGTTGCTTTAAACAATCTCATTCCCAATGTCTTGTGTTCCTCTGGCCTGGACCTCACCTGTTCATCCTTAGCACTCCGACAGTGGGTAAACTCCAAGGAGTCACCAGCTGTGTTCATCTCTCACAGCTCAAATGAGTTAAGTTTCACCTCAATGGAAAAGAAGTACGCTTCTGCTCCACATCCTTCACAACACAAAAAATGCTTGCTTTAAGATTGTTACTGTCCCTTTCCACCATCGTCTCACCTGCTCTATGAATTAATATGCTTTACTCCTCCATGTGGTTTATGTTTTTATGTTTGGTCTCTGAAAATTGTAAGGATGAGGATAAAATCCTCAAGTTTGTTTTCTGTCCTCTTTCTAGCTCTTCCAACCCAGTGAACCTAACCTTCTCTTTCTGAGTCAATTGATTGTTACAGGTGGTATTCAGCCTCCCTCAAGGTGCCATAAAAACCTAGCAAAATATAAAAGATTGCATACAACCATGGTGCATACCATATGAACCACACTGGAAAGTGCACACACAGTGGGGGCAATGTCCTTAATAGAAGTTTCAGAACTGTTCAACTATAAGGGGGGAGGATATCGAACCATATCACTCACTTAAAGAGTATGTCATCTCCCCTACCACAAACTCATGCACCTCCAAAGGCTAACCAGAGGAAAAGGGATTGTGGTTCTTTATAAGTCCCACCAAGTAGTAAACATAAAAATTCTTAGATATAGCCAGAGCTTTACAGGCTGACTGTTGATTCACTGAAGTAGCTGAGAGCATAAAACCTACCGTAAGCCAGTCATAATAATCCCTTTCAGATCATTCTTGATGAACTGTCCTGGAAGAATGGCCTGTCTCCCAGAACTCTTCAAATCACTGAATCTTGACTTCCAATCATAGCACATGCTTCCTCTATGTTCCTCACTGAAATCCCTATGTGACAGCCATGTTCCTGTATAAAATGTTTCCTATAAACACATAGCCTTTTTCTCCATAACATTTCATCTTGTTCCCACTCTCCTGTTCTCTCTCTCTCTCTCTCTCTCTCTCTCTCTCTCTGTGTATGTGTGTGTGTGTGTGTCTCCTCTGTGGGATGAGTGGATTGTTGGTAAAATGACATTGGAAAGTACTGACCCCATTCCTATAAAATACGCACTTCTTTAATTATCATCTTCTCCCATATGGTACCTTCTTATCATGCAGATCTAGCTTATTCTCCTTTATGGGCCCCAAGCAAGAGGGCCATGCATTCCAGTAATTGTACTCATCTCCACCTGTAACACTGAGGGGAAAGTCTCCCTCAGTTCTCACACCGTTTAACACTGCTCACATGTGATGGTGGGGTCAACCTGGTGTACTTCATGGTGGATGCCCGGATGGTGGTGGTAAGACTGGATTATACCCTTATCATATTCAGTGCTCATTGGAACTAGTAACAGCAAATAAGAGCTCAGCTAGGGGCCTCCAAATGCTACAGGAACAACCTGCTTCTCTGGTCTCAGTAACCTTTCAAAACCTGTGAGCCTTAAACACTCTGATAACAGAAAAAAGAGGAACATATCTTTTCCTTAATGAAGAATGTTATTATTATGACCAACAACCAGCTCAGGTAGCAGTGGAAATTAAAAATGAAACAAAGCAAACAAAAACCTCCAAGAGCGCTGTCTACCTACTTCAATTCTGGAACATGCAATGATTTTGATAGCATCTTTCCATGGTTCTTGCTTCTTCTGTAACCCCTTACTCAACTCCCTTTCTCCTCCTCACTGCATGTCTTCTCAAATGTATTCAAAATCAATTGAACAAATCATATGCCATACTGCAAAACAATTCCTCTTAACATGTCTGTCTTCTTCATAATCACCCTTGGGCTTGGCAGAGACACTCTACCACTTAGGCAGAAGCCACCTATGTTTTGGACCAGTCATACCTAGCCATACCTTGCTTTCCTGCCTGCCGACTTAGCACCACTTTCCCCCAGACTTGGCACCCGTGTTCAATAAGAAGTAACTAGAATAGACCATCTATTATCGTATAATCAGCAAAAGGTGACCCAAGTTGCTGGAGAAGATGGAACCACCCATAGTTTTTACTTTTTTCTCTCGGGGTTACTATGACTTCAATGAAACACCATGACGAAAGGAACTTGGGAAGGAAAAGATTTATTAAGTTTACTTCAACATCGTAGTTCATTCTCAAAGGAAGCCAGGAGAGGAACTCAAGCAAGGTAGGAAACCAGAGGCAGAAGCTGATACAGATGCCAGAGCAGAGCGCTGCTTCCTGTTTTGCCCCTGATGGCTTGCTCAACCTGAACTCTTATAAGACCCAGGACCACCACCCAGGAATGGTATCACCTACGATAATCTGGGGTCTCTCCCATCAATCGCTAATTAATAAAATGTCCTACAGAACAGTATTATAAAGGCGTTTTCTCAGTTGAGTCTCCCTTTTCTCTGATGACTCTAGCTTACGTCAAATTGACAGAAAACAACCAGTACACTTTGTATTTGTAATAATGTTGTTTTAATCGATCAAATACTAAAAAAAAATCTGCTTTAATTTAATTTGAAAAGTTATTTGTGTTATTCAACTAAAAGACCTGTTTTAATACTCTAGGCAGAACAAGATAAAGTTATGCTAAACATCTTATGTGTCTGAATTTATTTGTAATATAAACAAGTATGGAACATATAAACTGTTATTATATGTTAGACATATATATTAACACCAATCTGACCATATTATAGAATGGAAGCCTTTAGGCCTTGAGAGTTATGACAATAGGATCACACCCTCCCCTCTAGGTTGACTAGGATTTATTGGTTTTATAAAGGTCTCCCTAGGGAACTTTGCTCCATTCTGCCACAAAAGAATGCATGAGAAATGCCTTATCTGTGGCAATTAATAGCTTGCTGAATCTTGATCTTAGGATCCCCACTCTCCAGAACTATGGAAAATATGCACATTTTACATTTTGTTACAGGATTCTAAAAAAAAAAAAGCAACAAAGCAAACAAAACAAAAACCCATTAAATCCCTGAAGAAAAAGAAAAAATAAATAAAAGAGCTACTCAGTATTAAACTAATGAAAAACTGTTATTTTAATCAGGTAACCTTAGGCTCATGTGTGAACTTAATTCACATTCTTTCTCATCTTTAAAGCTTGTAAATTCCATCTGAACTTTACAGAAAAGACAGTGAATAGAGTGTTCATGTCTTTCTAAATATGCAGCTTAAGCAATTTGAATGAATTGTCAAATCCCATGCTACATTGTTCATCTTTGAATGGTTTTGTAAAGTCCTATTATCTAGATAGAACTGATGTGCACATGATCTCATAACAGCTGTGACAGCCTGCACAACCTGCACAGGTTCAAACCAGACACACTCCCAGCACGGAAAAGGGAAAGTGAATTCAAAGCTGAACCAAGAAGCTAGTTGTGATTTATTCCTGCTAGGAAGGGATAATCAGCTTCCCTTAGTGTCAACCTCACCCCAGGGCCTAGTATTAAAAGTTTTAAACAGGAAAATCGCTTTAATTGTGTTCTCTTATACTTTAGTTTACAATGAGAGGGTAAAAGCTTTCATAACAATGGACTAGACTTCTATGGAGAATTAGACCTCTGTGGAAATATAACAAACAAAGAAAATGTGAGGGGAAAAGCTGAAATGTTTAGAAATAGAGTTCAAATAAGTTTTATACTATACGTTTTAAAAACATGATTGAACTGACTGCACACATTTTCTAATTTTAATTCTGTCAAATTGTTATATATATATACATATATATATGTGTATATATATATAATATATATTCGATATTTATCATGGCTTAATTTTGGCCTATGTATTTCTACTAACTAAATAAGCAGATATCATGAGAAATTAAAAATATTGAAAACATACTAAACCAAGCCAAACTTGATTAGCTATAGGACTTAAAACTCTAATCATCTGTGATATATACTAAAGAACTGTGAACACATGGTAGCTCATACTTCATATATCTTTTATTCTCTCAGTGAAAGATTATCCATTATCCATTGGGTGGTCCAGAGAGGGAAAGTGATGAGGAAGACTACTGGGGGTCCATTGCAGGATGGAAGCCTGGCTCAGGGGAGATTCCCAGGAGTCCATGGGGAGGACCCGAGCTTAGACTCCTAGGTATAGTGCAACATGTAGCCTGAACTTCTGTGACCAGATTGGTGCCTGACTCAATTGTCATTCAACAAATGACAGAGGCAGACCCAGAGACCCATAGCCGAATATTGGACAAATTAATGGGATCTTACCAAAGAGGAGAAAGGAGTGTAGGAGCCAGAAGGTAAAGGATACCACACCTGGAGACTCACACAATCAACTGAACTGGGTTCATAGAGGCTCTCAAAGTCTTAACCAACAACCAGGGAGCCTGCAAGGGACTGACTTAGGCACTGTGCATAACTGTTACAGTTGTGTGTTGCCATACTCCCTACCACAGTGATAATGTATTGACCCTCTGCAACTGTAAGCAAGCAACAATTAAATTATTCCTTTGTGTAGTGGCCACGGAGTCTCTTCAAAGCAATAGGCTCTGAAGAAGGCAATGAGCATCTCTCAATAATTCAATAACAAAAATATAGAAACCTTCTGAGAATTAATTAAAAGTATCTTGTGAAACTCCATACTTCATGTTGCCTTTGTATGAAAAAATAACATTAATCAGTGCATTTAAAGAATAATGGAATTCATTTATAATCTTAGTCTAGTACATAGTTTTAGTGACTGGATATGTCAAATTTCATGACAAACTGAAGGGCAATGTAACAATTGTATTGATTAGCAATTTAGAATACACTTAAGGTAATTTAGAAGACATTCTGTGAATGGTTGATAGATGATAGTAATATCAAGAAATATCAGCATTAAACTTCTGAGAGTAAAGTTTTCATGTCTACTTATTTCTAAAACAAACATCCAGACAACAGTCTTTGATATAGGAAAGCCATTAAATTTCTCCAAGTAGTCCATGGGTTAGGCTTTATAAATATCTCTGTAATCCTCTAAAGATAAATAAAATTGAGAAAGAATTTAGGTTCATGAAAACAAAGACCCACCCACACTTGATGATTGCAGTATTTGTTTTTCATTCTTATTTATTTACAGAGAATTGTCTTGCTTCATAAATATAAAATAATGTTCAGACAAAAATCTCTACATATACATAAACAAACATCCTTGGAAACATTGAAGATTGTTTACAGCAATAACTTTGAACCAAGAGGCGAAGCCAGATTACTGAGTATCTGGAACAGTCAATAACTTAAGTATTGTTTTTCAATGTAGACTAAACTAATTTTATAAAAAAAAATAATTGGAAAACTACTCTGTGGCAATGAGACAAGCTGGCATTGTTCACTTTTCCTTCCTTTGTGGAGGTTTAATATCTGTGGTTTGTCAGATATGACTTCTTCAGAACTCTCCAGTGAGTGGCTATGAGCCTAAATGTACATTGTTGCTGTGATTTCGGTTTGAAGGAGTACTCATTAAATCCTACACTGCTGTATTGAAATACATGATTATACCAAAAGTGCTGACACAAATATTCTTTCATATTGCCCTTTAACTTAGTTGATTTTCTCTGAATGTTAAATCAAGGACAAGAGTACTCTCTTCCTCATCTGCATAGAGATGAAGACATTGCATAAATTTATTGTTCTTGCTCAGTAGACACACACATACATATGTCTAGCTGAGAGGAAAGAAAATAGTCTGAAGACATAGCTATGAAAACTACTTTTTGATTTTATGGGCTTGATAATTTTAAGATTTTCAAGGGTAAAAAAATCCCAGCTCCTTTTGTGCTGACTCAATGCAGTACATAATTTGTAAAGATGGCTAATTAAGACCACAAAAATATATAAGAAAAGCTAAATTTAGTGAAATTATTATGTAGTGACTATTGGGGCTAAAGAGCAGAATATACTGGTAAGTTTTTCTGAAAGACCCATGAATAAATCATATCTATATTTTCCTCAGTTTACATTTCTTTTATATCCCATTTCTATAAAATTACTTTCATTTTAAAAAGATGTACTCTAGTCAAAGAATTCAATATATTTTTTTAATTCTAGTAACATATTAGTTAGTAATTTCTATATATTATTTATGACATATATAGGAAGCCTAGCTTTAATTTTTTTAATTTTACATATTTTGTATTTCAAATAAAACTTTAACCAAGCTATAGATAGATAGATGTTGTTGCAAATTTATAGTATAAAATGATGATTCATAATATGACTTTTCAGCTAATTTACTTAAACTTTTTGGAAAGAAATTTTGATGCCTCATTCTTTAATAATTATGATTATCTACAATTGTGTTCTATGAAAACATTCTGTAGATATTCCATATCTGTGAGTTACCCTCCAAATGTCTGGACTGCCTCCTTACAGTCGGCTTGCTCCCTCATTCTCTCAGGAAAAGGAAACGTGAAGGTTCAGGCTTGCAAAGAAGCCGATGACTGTGATATGAGCGTCCTCCTGAGCCCCAATTCCTCAGTGCAGCACAGAGATAGTGTACACCCAGGAAAATTAAATTGTTTTCCTGTTCCCTAGCAAAAACAAAACAAAAGGACAAAATTGTGTCCCAATTATAATTAATAAAAAGGAAATATCCAGTAAGAATCCTTTACAAACTGTCATTTAAAGAATTATGCTAGAAAGGTTTGCCACCATTATTTAACTAAATCAAGTTCAAAAACTTCTTTATGCTAGTATTGTGGGGAACATATACAGTATGAAAATGGCCTGCTTTTGTTTAATTATAGAAATGTATGTGTTATATAAACAGTTTTTTAAATCCACATTATTCTTTATTTACCATTTATCAGTCATTTGAAATAACTACATTTAATAATTCCATTAGTATTAAATATAACTTTCATATAATTGAATGAAAATATGTTAGGGAACAAATAGATATAATATACATGTATACATATATATGCTGAAATATTCACATACTGCATATGCTTTTCCTTTTTGCAATGTAGCAATATTTTATTTGTATTTTAATAGATAAAGCTTGCATGAAGATCCAAGAGCAAAACAGCCACATGGGTCAACAATAGAGACCAGGCCGTGGTGGCACAAACCTTTAACCCCAGTAGCCACACTAGTTATTCATAGAGGACAGGCAGTAGTGCTACATACATTTAGTCCCAGCCCTAAAGAGGAATATAAAATGGGAGAAGATCAATGTCATTGTGAAGATCGTGGAGACAGGATCGCCATATTTCCGTCTGTGGCAGAGGCAACAGCCAGTGTTTGACTGCTTTGCTTGTTTGCTCTTCAGGTTAAACGCCAATATTCTTCTCTGTGAGGCATGCTACTGGAGCAGAAGCTGAAAGCCTTACATCCTGATACCCAGGCAGCAGTCAGAGAGAGAGAGAAAGTTTGGGTCTGGCATGAGCTTTTAAAACCTCCTCCCAAAGACACATTTCCTCCAAAAATGTCACACCTACTCCAACAAGGACATATCTCTTAATCCTTCTCCTGTAGTACCACTCCCCGGTGACTAAGAATTCAAGTATATTAGTTTATGAGGGCTGTTCTCATCCAACGGACCACATTCCATCACCTATCCCCCACAAGCTTGTAGCCATACTATAATGCAAAGCACATTAATTCCGACTTCAGAAGTCCGTTTTGTATTTCACAGCCTCAGCATGGTTAAAAGTCCAAAGCCCAACACACCTTTCAATACTCAAGGCAATCTAATTGTAATGACCGAAGAATCAAAATTAAAAAGCAGATCACACATTTCCAATATACAGTGGAGTGGAATATATACTACTTTCCAAAAGGAAGAAAAGGGGCATAGAGAGGACCCAAGAAAGATAGAAAACCAGCAGGACAAACACTAAATACTGTAACTTCATGTCCAATGTCCAAGATAACTCATATCTCCCATTCTTTCTAGCTTTGTTGACTTCAACATTCACTTCTCTCTTGGGTTGTTTCTCTAGACAGTCTGGAGGAGTCCCACAGCTTTGGCATCTTCAACATCTGGGATCTCCAAAGAAATTGAACTATAACTTTCATTGCTTCAAGCAATGGCCTCCACGCAAGAACTCCCTGACATGCACCTGGCTTTAGCAACTTTCCTTAACTTTGGAGGAATATTCCATAGATTCTTTCTTGCATACTTTTTTAACTCAGAAGTCAAAACCATAGGTATAACTGCCAAATTCTTCTGGTAGCTGAGGGTGGCACATGTAATCTTCTTTCTAATTGCATCTGCATAAGCTTTCCTCTATTGTTGCTTAAACTTTCCTATAATTCCCGTTTATAAGTGGGTGGGGTTCTTTAAGCCACTACTTTATTCTATTTTAAATGGTATCTTTCTTTATGATATGATAGTTTACATAAGTGACCCCCAAAACTCCACCAAAGAACTTTTACAGCTGATAAACACCTTTAGTAATGTGGCAGGATACAAGA
>NC_022032.1:25225476-25245324 GCF_000317375.1 Microtus ochrogaster | reverse complement strand
GAGAAGGGTGGGAGGAGGGGGAGAAGGGTGGGAGGAGGGGGAGGGAAATGGGAGGCTGGGAGGAGGCAGAAACTTGGTTTTTTTTTCCTTTTCTCAATAAAAATAAAGAAAAAAACTTTTATCTCGATAAAATTCATTTATATGTCATTATATCAGACTTCAATCTAATCAAAGATTCATAATGTAAACATGCTTTTTTTAAAAGTCATGAACTTAATGTGTGTAAAAAAGTTAATTTATAAAAAACTTAATCTCAAATTGATACCCAGAATTTTCAGAATTGCAACATGTAGCTACTATTTTTTTACATAGTATGCTTTATGTGCTTTTGATACATAGCTACATTCAGGCACTAAATTTCATATATGTGTAGTATGGTTAAGAAAAGTAATGTTTCTTGAATGATTTCATTCCATTTGTTATTTAATTCATTATTGAATATATTTGGTTCCAGTAACCACAAACCAAGTTGAATCATAGATAACATGTAAGAATGAAATGGATTTACACAGACAGTATTTGTTGATATCATGCATACACTTTCTTGGAAGAGACAAGAAGAAAACAGTCGGAGAACATGTGATTGAAACTGCTCCTGCACACTGGTCTCAGCTAAAGTCGTTAAGGTGTGCTCTTCTTCTAATTTTTACTTTGTAAAATCAGGTGAAAATCAGCAGGATCAAAGAATTACTTTATCAACCTGTTTCTTAAAATCAATAGATGAAATTCCCAGTTAATGGTACCTGCCCTATAGAAGAAAAAAGACATGTGTATTCTCAAAGACTGGAAGTCAAAACTTCCAGAATTCTGTACAGATTTTGGATTTATTAACCTTTGAAGATTTTCCAAAATCTAGGTCTTGGTTGCAATCATGTATCACTTTCATCACATATATTAGACATTAAATATTTCCAAAATATTTTCGTTTTGCTTCCCATCTAGCAATTCTTTCAGTATTGCAAGTAAAAACAAATCAAAGCAAAGCAAAACTGACTAGTTGACTGTGGATGTTTGCTTTCTTATGAAGGTATCCACTTTGGGAGAAACTTGTCCTGTTATTTTTTTGAGAAAAATGTAATTTGACAAATAAATTCTGGGATTCCATGTCGATGGAGGTATAGCTTTTCTATCCCTTGCAATGCCATAGGGAATTATGTAGTACAAGGTAGGGGAGGGTAATGTAGGATTATAACAATTTTTGCATGATTAAGTTAAATAAATTTTCAAAAAAAATCATCGCTTAAAGAAAATAAGTCTTAAGAGGCTTTCTTGATGGAAGACTACTGTCAATTCTGCTCTATGTGATGACTAATTTGCATTACTTATCATTTCTCAAATTCCATGTAACCTGTTATTTACAGGAGTAACTCCATTGTATACTTTTCATGTAAACACATGTAAAATCTATTATTTCATTGCTTGATAAAGATTTTTACAAATTATACCCATAATGTTTTCTATATGAAAAAGTCTTTTAACTTGTTACTTGCAGAAATGATTTTAATTAAAATAAAATTTAGAAGAAAGGATGCTTCCAAGGGTACAAATCAGAAATTTATGACTTGTTTATGAATAATTTCTTATACTAAACTACACAATTATTCTCATTTTTATTCAGTTCACTAAAAATCCTTTACAAATAGTATTGAAAGACAGGAGGTGGACAGATTCCCTAGTAGGTAGGCAAATATGGAGAGAGACCATGATTATGAAATAAAACTAGCAAATTTCATGGTGGCTAGCTTCTCCCTCATAGTCTTGACCTGAGACAAAAGCCTGGCAGCTTAAATCTAAGGACTCCCAGGCCTTTTATTCCCCCAACAGACCCATTTCTGAAAGACCAAGTTCAAGAAGGGATCAGGGCATGTCACACAAGTGCTAGGGGCAATTAGTTATCTATCTTTCTTGAAACTTAGCAACGCTAAATTAGGTGAGGAAATTCTTTAATGACTTTCAAATCTGCAGCCCTCTATGACAGGCAGCATTTTTCTGCTTCATGAGTTCTTTGTGGAGAGTTACTTCCTCTATGCTTCTGTTGCATGTATGCATTTCCTAGCCCTCAATAAAACCCTTTCTATAACTGCTGATTCTGCCTGCTGCTGTATGAGGTGTTTGTGTTTGAAGTTTCTCTGCTGCTACCTGGTCTGCATCAGGTTTCCCTGCCTTTTAATTCTTTAACTGGCAAAGAAAAGGAGCCCTACCTGTAGATGACAATATTTCTTTTGTAATACTTCTCTCACTTAGCAAGAATTTTATAATATACTTTTCTATAGACTGACTTTCTGTTTTGTGTAAAATTGTAATGAATATTATTTACAGTAAAGAATGACATTCTATACAGAAAACATTCTGGGATTATTTTTCCTGAGGAATGTTTTAAATATTTAGACATGTATAAGTGCTTAAATACTAAGACATGTATACAGATAGTTTTGTGAAACACACTCATATCACAAATAATTTTTTCTAGATTTCTCTATTAACATACATGGCACCTTCCAGTACTTTGTTAAATGGCCAGACCAGCTGCAGAAGGCCGATTGTAT
Source organism: Microtus ochrogaster (assembly GCF_000317375.1). Classification (NCBI taxonomy): domain Eukaryota; kingdom Metazoa; phylum Chordata; class Mammalia; order Rodentia; family Cricetidae; genus Microtus; species Microtus ochrogaster. The sequence continues at coordinate 25,242,778 of NC_022032.1, read as the reverse complement.
CCTCACTCTCTGTTGTTTCTGTACATGTATCCAGTGCTCCAGGTTAAAGTCTGTAGGGGTGGGTGGGTCAGGACATTTCAGTATCCAGAACTGGTGCCCTTTGTTATCTGTGGTCAGGATAAAATATTTATTTCTCTAGTTTGCAGGTTGACTGCTGCTCTGTGACCTCTAAGAAGAACAATCGCCAAAAGCCCAATGGGGGTAAAATAGTGCCAGAAATATAATGGGAGTAACCAATAACTGTCTGATTTTATTTAATGTCTAATATATGTGATGAAAGTGATACATGATTGCAACCAAGACCTAGAATATAGAGACAAACCATAGGAAGAACTATTATTGTTTTAAATGTGAACAGTGTTTAAAAAAACTTATACTGACTTATTGCTGTCCCAATAACCTCATGAGAGAAGTTTCTTTCTTCAGTGAATGTCAATTAAAACAGATTCATAACTAGTGAAGGTGCAGGGAATGAGAATCTGTAGAATTCTCAGCCCTAAATGGAAACTCTGTTTTAAATCCCTACTGAAAAGGTTCAGGGGTCATTGAAGAAGAATGGGAGAAAAAATTGTGAGAAGTAGATGTGGTTGCCTATAAGAAAACGTAACAAAAAGTGTGTTTTCAATGCAAAGCAGGGAGTCATACTTAAAAACTCACAGTGGTTGTGTAAGCATCTACAAATCCTACAGAAGCTCAAGATAGACAAAAATTGCAACATGGAAAGAAAGAAGTGCGTGAAATTTTTCATTTGCCCAGATTCTATTTGCAAATGATAGCTGCTAGGATAGGGAAAGTAAGATTTTAGAGATGGTGTGGCCCATGAGATGTCTACCAAGTTATAGAGGCAACACCCCAAAGAGTATATGGATAGCACAATTTGGACTTGATGGTTTACAAAAGGACAGAGAATGAACAGATAGCTCAGTGATTAAAAGCGCAACTCTCCAGAGGACTAAGGTTCAATTCCCATCAGAACCTGAATGCCTGTACAAAACAGTCTGTAACTCCAGTTCCCAGGGATCTAATGTGTGCTGATGGATTCTGTGTGCACCAGGCATTCATGTGTTGCATGTGCATACATACACAAAGGCAAAACACTCATACACATAAAAGAAATCAAAATATTTTACAAACAAAAAGGGATGATATAGGTAGGAGGACTTGTGGCAGAGTAAAATAAAATGCATTGTAAAAAAATTCTCAAAGAATAAAAAAGATTACAAAAAGAAATTCAGTATTATGATTATGAATATTAAAAGAATGTAAAGAAAATATATTCAATTTGTAGAAAATATTTCAGAAAACCAATCATGATATATTTTTTCTACGTGTAGATAAAAGTAGTATTTGTCAAAGAAATTTAAATGCTAGCCCATCTTATCAAATAATAAGTAATATCAATAATCAAAGTATTAGATTTATTTTAACTATTTTTAGGTTCTGTGTACTTTCACTATGCCTTAAGTTATATTTCTTGCTTTCGTTTTCTTTTGTTTTTCTGGTATTTACAGTACCAAATAATATTTTCCTCATGTTGAGCAAACCTTATTTTCCTATAAGTTAATAAAGTGTATTTTAAGAAATCACAACTAACATGCTGAAATGGGGGACAACTAACTTGTTTTCCATTAATTCACAATGGAATGAAAAATCACTGGTTGCCTTTTCACTCAGTATGGTGTTGGCAGTTTTAAATGGGAGGGAACTGAGAAAAAGGTAAATGAAAATGGATGTTCAGTTTGAAAAGCCAGCCATAAAACTACATGTAATATATAGAAAGCCTTTTAGCATTCACAAAAATCATGTACAAAAATAGAATTGTGTCATGCGGTTTCAGAGGACTGCAGGAAAGAACACTGACATAAAAAATCAAAGGCAATTTTATACAATATAAATAAACAACTCCAGAATAAATTAAATTAAGAAAATAATTTGTACACATTTTTATTGTATATGATGAATATATATACACATAATCATTTATGCCCCAGCAATGTTTAAACATGCATGAGTAGCTGTTTATGGTTGTTCTCCAGTGTTCTTATCCTGGCCAGTCCTAGAAGCTTGTGTTACTGTCTTACCCAAGGTACCATAGTCTTCCTTTGTGCTGTCTAGCCAGCGTATTTTGTGCTTTCCTCTTTGTCTTATTCCATGCGCTTCTTCAAGCAGTGCTCTCTTAGGGTATCTACTGTCATTCATTCTCATAAAATGGCTCAAGTATCTCAAGCGCTATTGCCACATCCTGTAATTTACTTCTTTCTGTAGATGAAGATGTTTCTTAGCCTATCATTTCATGCAATACTAATAAACCTCTTGAGATATGCCATCTCAAACACATTCAGCCACTGTTCTGAGGAGCCTTTCCTTGTCCAGGTTTCACAGTTATAAAGAAGGCAGTTCAAGACAAATGTCTTATATAATTGTAATTTTGTTGTTGTTGTTATGTCTTTTGCTGACCAAATCTTTCCTAGTGCCTGGTAAAGAGCCCTCGCTATCCCCATCTGACTCTTGATGTCTGAAATAATTCCCTTCTTTGAACGGAGGTTTCCTCCCAGATAGACAAAGTTGACTGCTTGAGATTCTGTGTCTTTATTTCAATATTAAAATTCTTGTGTGCCCATCCCATGTGTTGTATCTCAGTCTTCTCGATGTGTGCATTCATACCACTTACTTCCACCACTCTGCTTTCCATAGCTTGCATTTCATTTGGATTTTCAACAAGTAGTGTTACATCATTGGCGAAATGCTCTTTATTGATTTGCACACCACCTATCTGCACATCCATCTCCTCATCCTCTAGTGCTACTGCTGTTATGAATTATTGGAATATACTAAAGAGTAGTGGTGAGAGGATGCATCCCTGCAACACTTTTGTGATTGTCTTAAATTGTTTACTTAGTTCTCTACAGACACTGACTGATGCGAAAGTATCTTTATAGGCATTATCTAGTATTGTGATTTTCTCTGGGTACCTGTCGAACCTCATTGTTTCCCAGAGTTCTTTCCTCCAAATGCCTTCCTGAAGCTGATGTAACAGACATAAGTCCTCCAAATTGGTTCTATGTTTCTACAATTTGCTTCAAAGTGAAGATATGATCAATTGTGCTTCTGTTAGTGCTAAATCTGTACTGGGCCTCTATTAGGATTTCCTCTGATCTGCCCTAGATCCTTTACAGAATAATAGAGGAGAAAAACTTGTTGCTATGGCACAACAAATTGATATTCCTGTAAACTGAACAGTTTAGCTTGATATTTTTCTTGTGTATGGGAATTATAATTGAGTGCTTCCATTACGTGGGAATCACTTTATGTTCCCGTAGCTCTTTGAAGCACCTAAGCCCCTGAGCCTCTTGTAGCTGCCTCCAACTCTTCCATCATGATACCATCCATCAGGAGTGGATGACATATGAATATATATATATATATACATGTATGTATATATATAATTTAAATACATATATTAATAATAATCAAAGGAAAAGGGGCTGCAGGTTTGAGAAGGAGTGAGGGGTCATAAGAGAGGTTGAGAGATTTTATGGAGAGAGAATAAAAGGGGTCAGAGGAAAAGGAAGAAAAAATAATGCAATAATATTTAAATTAAGATAAAAAGTAATTTTATTAAATTTGTTCTTTGATATTAGAATTGACTTGTCTGCGACAACTAAAATATATACTATTAAAGAAAACTGTATTGGTCCGCATCAAAGTTTTATTGTATTTTCTTTAGATATCTATGCTTAGGCACATCATTTAAGATCACCTGAGTTACCAACAGAGAGCTTAAGAGTAACTGTAAGGTTTTAATAGTGACTTATAAAACAGTAAATACTGTTACCTTCAAAATGCCTTTGACACCTTTTATAAGTTTATATTTTAATTTGTAACTTGAAGACATAAGCATATTATATTATTTTTAAGATTGATTAACTTTTTTCCTAAAACATTACATAACTATATTTACACATTTTTAAGTATAATATTTGTTGAAAAATTTGACTATAAAAGACACACTTCACCACCAATTACATATCACAACTCTGTATGAGTCTAGCTATTCAATAAAACAGTCATACAAATAAGAACAATTTGCTGGTGTAATAGAAACTTAATCACTATTCATCAAGTTGTGATTTTGAAAAGAAAAGGACTAATATTGAATAATAAATTATTTTTGTTCTTTGCCTTATTTCATGGTTGAGATTGAAATATAAAGATTTTCATAGCTATTGGGAATGTATTCTCATGTTGCAATAAATTACAGAGAAGGGATTCTGAATCATATTTTATAGAACACAGATGGATAAGAGATGCATAAATGTAGAAACAGCTTACTAGCATAAAGATGGCTTTTCATTGTTTTCCCATTTTATTAGTTCTTTGAGAATGTTATACAGTGTGTTTTGATCTTGTTTACCCCTTCTTCAAACTCCTTTGAGACCCAGATCCCCTCCCTACCTACAGCTTTTCCTTTATAATTTGCCAAATTTGTTGCTGCATTTATATACTTGCATGTATGGCATACCACTGGAACTTGATCACTACACCTACTAACATACCCTTATAGAAAGCACCATTTTTATCTTTCTGCCTATCTATCTCTCTATCTATCCATCCACCTATATATCTCATACTTTCTTATCTATTTATATATCTATGATTTGTCGATCATCCATCCTTTATCTTTATTTGTGCGCCCCCCCCCCAGGTATCTATCAATTGCTATTTGGCTGAGATAAGACTTTGTGCTCATCACTCCTGTCCATCCTGGGGTTTTGTCTGAAGTAAACTTACACAGGTCTTATGCTTATGGCCTCAACTACTAAGAATTTATATGTTTAACTCTCATGCTATGCCTCAAAAAACAGTTTCCTTGTAATCAATCTCTACTTCTGGCTATTACAATCTTTCCTCCAACTCTTCTGCAATGATCTTTTTTTTTTGACTTCCAAGGCATAGTTTTACTTTAAAAATAGTAGAATCTTAATTATTTTATAAGACAGTATATGTACTAGGTTTGAAAGGCTGTGAGAGGTTGATTGAGTAAATTCAATTTTAGGTTAATACTTGCCCACAGAACTGTTTCTGGAAGAAGACCAGGCTAGTTCTTTATTATGTCAGCAGAGATAACCATTTTGGCTCCACAGGCTAGTAACTATTAAATTCTACTCTCCTTTTTAATCACATATAATTAATATAGTAGGGATCTCTTTCATTAAGCATGTCTTTTCTACATCTTGGATCATCACACCCAGAGGAAGACTATTCTTTTAAGTTTCATGGAGAAAATTTAATGTATTAGGAAAGATGATGGGTCATGATTACAATCTCAGAACTCAGAATGTATAGTAAGTAGGACTGTTCCTTGTTTGAGGCTAGACTGGCCTACGTAGTTCTAGAATACCCACATTAGTTTTCTACATAGTCTTACCTTAATAGATAAAGTTGCTTTGATTCTATCTTATGCTGAAGAGGTTGTGAGGTAAAGGGAACACTCCTGCATTGCTGGTGGGAATGCAAGCTGGTACAGCCCTATTGGATGTCAGTGTGGTGATTTCACAGAATATTAGGAAACAACCTTCCTCAAGACCCAGCAATACCACTTTTGAGTATATATCCAAAGGATGCTCATCATGCCACAAGGACATGGCTCAACTATGTTCAAAGTAGGATTGTTCGTCATAACCAGAAACTGAAGCAATCTAAATTCCCCTTGATCAAAGAATAGATAAAGTAAATGTGGTATATTTACACAATGGAATACTAGACAGCAGAAAAAAATAATGACATCATGAATTTTGAAGGCAAATGGACGGAGCTAGAAAACATCATTTTGAGTAAGGAAAATCAGATCCAGAAAGAAAATTATCACATGTCCTCACTTATAAGTGGTATTTAAACAGAGAGCAAAGAAAACCAGCCAACAAATCACAATCCCAGAGAACCTAGACAACAATGAGGACCCTAAGAGAGACATACATAAATCTAATCTACAAAGGAAGTAGAAAAAGACAAGATCTCCTGAGTAAATCGGGAGCATGGGGACCTTGGCAGAGGGTTGAAGGGGAGGCGAGAGGCAGGGTGGGAAGGAGAGAAAAACGTAGAGATCAATAAAAATCAATAAAAAATAAAATATCTCAATATGAGCACCAAATTATCTTTCCTATGTTCAGTTTAATATCTTTATAATATTTTTGTTTTTCAATATCTTTGTCCATCAGTTTAAATATCAAATATATATATATTCTTGAATTTATCTATACAATTAGCATCAACAATGCAACCATATTTCAAGAGTAAGAAATTACTCTTGAGTTCTGTGATGGTTAAGGATAACTCTCACCTTGACAGGATCTGTAACTATCAATCTGAAAGGATTCCTACATTAGGTAAACAGTGGGGGAAAAGTCACCCTAAATCTGTACACCACTATTTCATCAGTAGAGTTGTAGAGAGAAAAGAAAGTAGAGAATGAGGTGAGCATCAGAATTTATTTTCTATATTTCTGTACCTTAAGTACAGTATTGCTGACTATTTCAAGCACCTGACACGATTACTTTCCAGCATAGAATTATGAGTAAAACCTAACACTTCCTTTGATTCCTTTAGTCAGCAACAACACAAGCATCTAAAAGTTTAATTTCTTCTCAAAGAAAATTTTCATTTCTGTAATCCTACTTCCAACACATCCCTTGCAGAGTTGTTTTGTTACTTCAACTTCTTCTGCAGCTCTTTACGTATGTCAACAAGAATACTGCTTACACTGATTCTCTGCATCTGCTTGTGTTTCTGGTTATCACGGATGTATAAGTTTCTAAATATAATGGAGATTTAGTTTGTAACCTACATCTGATAACTCGTTAACACACATTTTACTTGATTTTTATGAAACTATATTCCCTCATTTCTAATGCTATTTCATGAATATCTCATACAGTCAGTATATATTTTCCTTTTTTATTATCTTTTATGCTACTTCTTAATTTTGGAACTTTAGAATAATCTTATTTTTATTCAATACCTTCCTTTGGTAATCCCAGACCTTCTGAGCCTTTAATTATCACCTCTGTGCTGAGAATTCTTCAAATATAACACCAATAAAAAATTTCCCTCTGTACTCCCTATATATAATATCAAAAATCCTACTCAGATCCTCCTTGGCTGTCAAATTTGAAGAAATGCAACAGAGCTGTAAGCAACCGACTTACTGGTTTCTTTCTCATGTGGAAACGGATGCATAGCAACTCTTCCCCATTTCTTTAGCTATAACCTCACTTCTCCAGTACCTTTATACAAAGAAAAAGTTCTTCCCTTGATTATTCTTTCTTTTTGACAGCCCAAATCTAATTATTAGTAAATTCTGTTATATGTACTTCAAATATTAATACTGTCTGAATATCTATTCTCAGGCAATCATTATGATTGACAAGGGATGCTATCTTTTAAAACAGTTCCTGAATTAAATATTCTGCTTTAATCTTGCAATATATTCCTTAGTCAGTTGGAAATGGTTGAAGCATGTCTTTGAGCACATTCACCCTTGTGGTCTTACTTCCAGAGCTTCTTTCTTAAAAGTCAAAGCACTCTTCAATATCACATAAGAGTTCACAGAGAACCTCCTTTCTCCATCCTCTCATTGCATCATCTTCTGGTCCTTCTTTTACTCACTCTCTGGCTCATTGGTTAGGATTCCTTTCAAAACCATGAAATACATTCTTAATTTTGGGGGATTGTCTATACTTCCTATAGCTGTCTAAATCACTTCTCACAGTTATATGGAACCTAATCTCTGATTGCCATCACTGTTTTCTCGCTTTTAAGTCGTATCTCAAATATTTGCTTCTAAATTATTTACTTTTCATCATTACCTGTTTCAACTTACTAAAACCCATGATAGACTACTACTGAAATTTTATTTCATAGAAACTAAACTTTCATGCACTCCAATTTTTTATTTATTAACGTGTGTGCATACTTTCCCTTACATGTCCTTAGAAAAAAAAGGAAAGCATCCAATACTAAGTGTTATCATTAATTACAGAAGTAAACAAAGCTTGGAGGAATAAATATAAAGCTAGTGGTATGTAAACTAAAATAGTAATTTCAGGAAAGATGGCACTTTCAGCTGAGTTAAATAAAGAGGGATATAATATTGTCTCTAAACAGCACAGTGTATTCACTTGTGCTTAAGCAAAATGCTACCAAGGCCTTGGAAGTTGTGACAAGTCAGTCTGGTCTGGCTGGTGAAGTGTGAATCAGGATGAAACAATAAATTAAACCCCTGCAAAGATACTTTCTATTTTAATAACATTTCACTGAAAAATGGAATAGTACTATTGTCCCTTGGAAAATAATTTTGATGAAGATTTTCTGGTTCTAAGGGAAATTCTATTTTTAATTTACTTCTCCCTCTTTTTTATAAATTAATCATTTTTTTCAAACCCAATCACAGCTTCCTCTCCCTCCCTCCTCTTCTCACAGTCTCTCCCCAAAACTCTCCACACCTACTCCCTCTCCATTCCCTTCAGAGAAATAAAACCTTCCATATATATCAGTCAGCATTAACATATAAAGTTGTGGCAAGGCTAGGTACCTCCTCTCCTATTAAGAGTAGATGAGGCAACAACAGGAGGAAAGAATCCAAAGAACAGGCAACAGAGTCAGAGACAGCACCTATGCTCCCTATATCAGAAGTCCTACAAGAAGAATAAGATACACAATACATGTTGTACAGAAAACACAGATCAGTCCCATGCAAGTTTTCTGATTGGCAGTTCACTCTTCCTTATCCCCATGAGTCCAGGTCAATTAATACTACATCTTCCTGCGGTGTCCTTGGCTCCTCTGTCTCCTATGATCCTTCCTTTCCCCATTCCACAGGATTTCTTAAGGCATTCCACTTATTTGACAGTGGGTCGCTGTATCTGTTTCCATTAGTTGCTGGTGAAATCTCTGAGATTACAATTGGACTAGGCAATGATCTGTGAATATAGTAAAATATAATTAGAAATCATTTCACTGATTTTTTTTCCTTTTTCCCAGTCTTGTTTGGTCTCTGAGTTGTCCTGTCTCTGGATCCAGGCCCCCCAAGCATTGCTAGTGGTGGGCTTCCTCTCATAGTATGGATCTCAAAATGGACCAATCATTGGTTGGCAACTCCCATAATGTCTGGATCACCTTTGTCCCAGGATAGCTTGTAGTTGGGGAAAATTGTATGTCAAAGGTACTGTGGCTCATTTGCGGTCCCAGACTCTCCAATGAAAGTCTGGCCCTTGTTGGGCCAAAATTGTCTCAGGTCCTGTACCTTAAGGCCTATAGGACAGAAAAAACAAAAGCCTGGCTCTAGTTCTAGGCCTATACTTCAAGGCCTGTTGGACAGAGAAAATCCTGGCTTGACTTTGAGTGAGGATGAGACAGGAAAAAAAAGGGGGGGAATAGAAGCCCTTCCAGCTAGAGGGAGGGTTTAGCTGCCTCTCATTGGCTGGAGGTGACCCCACATCACAGGATGTCACTTAACATATATAAGCTGACACTCAATAATAAACTGAGTTCCTGCTTTGACTCAACTCCCTATTACATCTGAATGTCCTGCTTCATGAGGCACTCACCTTTCCCTGTGGAAGGAGGCTCAGGAAGCCTAGCAACTGGTGCTGGAATGTGGGCTGACTGGTTCCAGGGCAAAGTGGTCTTCAAGGTGAGTGGAACCCCACGATGGGTAACACAAATTCACACAAAAATGACCCAATGCTTAAGGCATTGGAATATAAGCTAGTCTTCAGTGGCCCGAAATTGTCAGACCACAAGGCAATTCAGGCATGGGAGGATATAATAACCTTGGCCCCCTGGGTATCCACTACGAATCTTTTCTTATGGGATACATGAAACCGGGTGGATACTCTGGCACAAGAAAGGGAAAAACACTTTGATATAGCCTCACCATTGGGGTTCTGTCCAACTATTATGGCCCTTAGGGCATGTTTTTATCCCGCTGCTCCCCATTTCCAATCGCAGGTAAGAAAAAGGTCAGAGACTTGGAGAAGTCTAAAGAATCTGAAAACAATCTGGGGGAAAAGGAGATAGGCGGGGAGCAGGAAAAGGTCAAAGATCAGGAGAGGTCTGAAGAATCCAAAAGTAACCAATTAACCAAAAGAATGGGAGAAAAAAGACAGATGAGGGGGAAAAACAAAAATGGATACAATTTACTGAAGAGTGGTCCCAGGGAGAAGGAATATGGCAGGCAGAGGCAAAGACAAAAAGGAAAGTAGATATTGACTGTGATGTATGCCCCCAGCCATCCTGGAAAGTATAAAACGGGAAAGGATAATGGGACAAATAGGGGGTTCCATTCTTGCCCGGAAGAAATCGATATACACTTGGGTGGGGCTGGACAGAGACAAAGGAAAGTTCAGGCCTCTGATTCTCCCCGGGGTTGGCTGCAAACCTCCTGGGACAAAATTTGTTAGGACAAATGGATGCTGTTATCATCACTGATCAACTAGCCTTTTATGATAATAAAACTGAGTAAGGTGTCATCGGGCAGACCCCTGACACCTGGATTCACCCCCAAAAGTAGAGGCCACAGTCCCTAGGATCCCCCTTATTAAATGGACACCTGATAAGCCAGTATGGGTGGAGCAGTGGCCACCCACTGGGGAATGTTTTGTGAGTATTATTGGTGATTTTTGTATCAATATTCATGAGGGATGTTGGGCTGTAATTCTTTTGCACTTCAGCTGTACTGGGTTGTTCAGATTTTGTTGTCATAGGCTAACTATGTTCTACTACTGTTGTACTGTACTTTCTGTTGTTGACTGTGTTCTTACACTGACATTTAGGGTTTGGGAGGCTTATAGGTCTAGGTGTTGGTCCCTGAATATTTATTTATTTATTTATTTATTTATTCATGTATTAAAAATTTCCACCTCCTCCCCATCTCCCATTTCCTTCTCCCTCCCCCCGTCCCCCTCCTTCTCCAGTACTAAGAGCAGTCAGGGTTCCCTGCCCCTTGGGAAGTCCAAGGTCCTCCCCCTTACATCCAGGTCTAGGAAGGTGAGCATCCAAACAAACATGCCCCACAAAGCCAGTCCTTGCAGTAGAATCAAAACCCAGTGCCGTTGTTCTTAACTTCTCCGTCAGCCCTCATTGACAGCCACATTCAGAGTCTGGTTTGATCACATGATCCATCAGTCCCAGTCCAGCTGGAATTGGTGAGCTCCCATTAGATCAGTCCCACCATCTCAGTGGGCAGCAGAGGAGAGGGTGCCTGAACTGGCCTTGTCCCATAGCCACACTGATGAATATCTTGGATATCACCATAGAACCTTCATCCAGCAATTGATGGAGATAGAGACAGAGACCCACATTGGAGCACTGGACTGAGCTCCCAAGGTCCAAATGAGGAGCAGAAGGAGGGAGGACATGAGCAAGGAAGTCAGAACCATGAGGGGTGCGTCCTGGATTTTTTTTAATTGTACTAATTTTTTTTTTAACTTGGTTTCTGTTTCCTCTCTAGTCTTGTGACCCAAGTAGCCATAGGTTCTGGTGACAAGTGAGTCTTCAGGTTCAGTAGGTTGTCTCTAGTGGAGAATTTTGTGACCTGCAAAACCTCTGGGACTTTGGGTTCCAATGTTGTCTCTGCAGTCCCAAGTAACTGTGTGGCCTCCAGGGTTATGGGCACTTGCTTGGGTTTCTGGAATTCTTAGTACAGAATCGTCTCTGGTACAGCAGAATTTTTCTTCCTAGGTTGTGGTCCAGAATAAGGAGCTCAGGATAGAGGTGCTGTTTTGGACTGTAGGGCAGGCTTTAAAGAGTGTTAATGAGTGGTGAGTAATGTTTATCTGAGTCCCTAGGACCAGCCTGACCCCCGATAAAAGAGCAGATGGTGTGGGCCAGGATGTGGAAACCAAGGGAGGTGGTATGCTGTAAAATAGAATATTTGTTTAACTATATAAAGAATTGTTTTATTTGTTTGTGTTGTAGAATATTTGTTTTAATGAAAGATGTGTTGATTTTGTTTATGCTACATTTGGTTTATTATGTAAAGATGTGTTGCTGTTATATCTTGTTTACTTCAGACACCTGATTTGTCTAATACAAAGCTCAATGGCCAATAGCTAAACAGAGGAGGGATAGGTAGGTCTGGCAGGGAGAGAGAAAAGGGGAACCAGACAGGGTCAGCTACCCAGGTGTTAGTCAACCAGGGACCAGTCAGCTGGGAGAGAGTTACCAGACATGGAGGAAGCAGGAAAGCAAAACAGACACTGTGTATAAAGTTAAATGAGCCTTGTGGGAAAACATGGGCTAATAGAAATAGGCTAGTTTAAGTTTAAAAGAAAAACTAGCTAGAAACAAGCCTAAACTAAGACCACGTGCTCATAATTAATAATAAGTCTCAGGTCATGGTTTGCAGCTGGCAATCCAAGAAAGCCTGCTACAGGGATGCTCTTGGGGGATGTTGGGTAGGCTTTAAGGGGTTTTAGTGGGTGATGGGTAGTGCCTTACCATGGGTCTGGCCTCCAGTAAAGCAGAAGTCCTCTTCTGAAGATGTTTAATGGAATGTGGAGGCCTGGGGAGTGTGTAAAGTCTGGGGTTGTTAATGGGAGATGGCAATATCTTTATTACAGTTCCTAGAAGTAGCCTGGCCTCCGATAAAAAAAAAATCAGAGGTGTAGACAAGCATATATGGAACCCAGGGGAGAGTTTTCGTGAAATTTTTACCTTATGTTGATCTAATTATTGGACATTATGACATTTTTCTGTTTTCCATTTCAAGATCAGAAGTCATATAAAAATAAATACAGTCTCAGAAAAAATAACCAAGCAAGTTTTATACATAATAAGTTGGCTAGAGAATTTTCTCTCAATCCACAGAGGAAAAAAAAAAGGATAAGCTTCATAATATTTTCAACAGATTAACTAGATTTTGTGACAGAATATGTGGGAAACAGCTTGGGACTTGAATACAGATATATGCATATTCAGAATTTTAGCCTCAAGCCTGTCTGAGGAAGAGAAAATAATACGATAACAAATTGCCTAGTTTTTTATGTTTCTAAATGAATTATCTGTCACAGAGAAAGGTGGACTGACAGATAACATTTGTCAATAAATGCCTGATTCTTTTATTCAGGGAAGCAGAAACAGAATTGCTACATTGTTGCCTTCAGTTGAATGTGCAAAAACAAGTACAGATTTAGTTCATCCCAATAGAACTGATTTAGTGAAGGAGGAGAAAGTAGTGATACTTGCTATAAAGATATGATTTGGGGAGAAATTTTTAGGTAGATTCGATGAAGATAGGAAACCAACATTTATTGAAACAACTAGATTAATGTTACCAGAGCTGCAAGTGTGTTATAGACTTGGTCGCAGTAAGAAGAAAGAATTCATCTCCCTTTGACACAGTCTTCTGTTTAAAATGGAGAGAGCAGCATTTGGAGCTAACAATCAGATGAGTGGAAAAGGTGAGTGGTAAAGACCATGAACTAAGGTGACAAGCTAAAGCGAGTAGGTAACTGTGGGTGGAAGAAAGGCTGTGCAGAGTGAAGGGAGTCTTTGAACTGTGTACTTGTTAATTTTATGTAATGCTAGTCAGCATTTTTGTGACCTTAAAAAAGAACTCTAAGGATATATTGCTTCTTATATAACTGGAAGAATAAGTCTATATTGTAAACAATCGAATGTTCAAGTTGGTGAGAATGTCAGAAGGAGAGACTGTTAATTGTGTTTTCAAATAAATCATTAAAATATTGGCTCACAAACTCTAGGCTACATAAATAGTGAATTGAACAGATGAGGAAAATAAATGAGGTATGTGAAAAACTAAATTTAATGCCAATAAGATATAGTAATATGACTAAAGAATTGTTAGAATGAGCTAGGACAGAAACTGCAATGAACTGTGGTCATATAGTTGGAAGTTTCTGATCTACCTGGTCCTGCTCCTGTTCAGTCCCAAAAGAAACACACAAAGGTTTATATTACTTGTAAACTTACATAAAGTTGTAAAATTTAATCAAATTTTATCAAATTTCATACATTTGGTTAAGGTTGTTCTTTAGCAGTCAAACTCCATTCTTCTTGGAAGAAATAAGAGAAAATAATGAAATTAATGAAGACAAAAATGCCAATCACAGTGCTTGTCCTAAAAACTGAATAGCTTAGTCCTTAGTTAGTAAAGTAGGTTGCTATGAAATTAATCACAAAATAAATGTGATACAAAAAAAGACTTATATGTTGGGAATCATGGCTGTTTTCAAATAAAATCATGATTTGAATGTAGTCAATTAGAGAAACATGGCATAATGTTTTCAAACAAAAGTTATTCTAAATAGTCACTTTTATAAAATAAGAGAAAGCCACTCTTGATAAATACTAGTAAAGGTTGAGATACTTCCATTGTGATCTATCTATCTATATATGTATATATATGTGTGTGTGTGTGTGTGTGTGTGTATACAGAGAGAGAGAGAGATTTCTAAGGAAAACATTAAAACTCCTTAACCCTGTATTATGATTACCAAACTGAAAGACTAGCAGAACTTTAAATCCTACATCTCAACTTAAAAAAATAAAGAGATTCTAGAGAGATGATATTGGGTAAATTATAATGATGCAGAAGTGATGAAACTATTGGTTATAGTTATGCCAGCTATGAGTCTGGAGCTCAGAGTTGGCTAATAACTGGAGGGAAACAAACCATAACTTAAAGTTGTCTGGAATTATGAAATATAAAATATAGCCACCAAAACCAATAATACATTATCAGCACACAGTACTGATAAAAATATTTAAATATATACCATGTCAGGCACTCTTCTAAGAAATTAGCATGAAATTTGGTAAAATCATGATTAGGCAGGGCAAGAAATTAAAGCAAAAGAGTACTGGGCTGTTTGAAATCACATTTGTAGAGAACTGTTTCTGTTTCAAATTTAGCAACATGATGTATATCTGAGACTCCTATTCAGCATCTGTAGTGATATTTCACCTGCTTATTAGTTAATATAGATTGCAGGAATATCAGAGAGTAAAGCAACCACACTGATCATGCATCTAGACCACGCAGTGGTAGCGTATGCCTTTAACCACAGTAGACATACCAGTTTGCCATAGAAGTCCAGCAGTAGCGGTTCATACTATTAATCCCACCACTAGAGAGGAATATAAAATGGGAGGAGGCAGCTCTCAGTCAGGCTCTTTCTGAGGATTTCTGGAGGCAGGATCACCATATAGGTGGTTTTTAAACGTAAGGCAAAGAAAGCCAGCCTACAAATCACAATCCCAGAGAACTTAGACAACAATGCGGATACTAAGAGAGTCTTACATAGATATAATCTACATGGGAAGTAGAAAGTAGAAAAAGACATGATCTCCTGAGTGAATTGGGAGCTTGAGGACCTTGGGGGTGGGCTGAAGGGAAGAGGCAGGGAGGGGAGTAGAGAAAAATGTAGAGGTCAATAAATATCAATAAAAATATATTTAAAAATAAATCCTCAAAGGATAAGCGAAGAGGAAGAGGAAGAGGAAGAGGAAGAGGAAGAGGAAGAGGAAGAGGAAGAAGAAGAAGAAGAAGAAGAAGAAGAAGAAGAAGAAGAAGAAGAAGAAGAAGAAGAAGAAGAAGAAGAAGAAGAAGAAGTCAGTGGCTGGCTGCTTTACTTTTCTGACCTTCACCTTCCTTTAACAAGAAGTGAAACTGGACTCATTGTATGTTGAAATGATTAAGTCCTGACTGATAATTTGTAAGAGATTTTAATCTAAAACACAAAAACACTATACTAACCAATGTCTTGAATATGACTTCCATAAAGTATATATGCATTTAAGGAAACTTATTTGGTTCAATTTATTATAAAAGCATAACGCAGGTATGCTTTTGTAATAAAGAATAATAAAGGTAATACAGTAAATTATTTAAATTACTTAATTTAATAACTTGGAAATAAATAATGATTTTAAAACAAATTATTGAAATCACGTGTCTGTATGCCTGGCAGTATAATTGATACAGAAAAAAATATTCTGCAAAACGCCACTCAAGAAAAAATTTGAAAAATATAAGTTGATTTTGTAAGTATTAAAAAGTATTTTGAGTGGTTTTTTGAGATTCATTGATAATATGTCATATGCAAGATCAAAATTAAAAGAGAAATATCACCAAATAATTTATTTTATTATAATAGTCTATTTTGTGAATAAAAGGTTCAGTAATTATAATCATATTTACTTATCCACCTGTTTTATATGTCGCCTAATACACTAGTATTTCTTTAATATTAGTTTTATCGTGAATTACTGAGTACTTGTTTAGATAGCAGGATAATTGAGGACTTTATATAACAAATCAATTTGGAATTTCTCATTTGAAATGATCAAATTTATAAATCTGTCCAAAATCAAAAAACCTAAAATACATGAGGCATTTAATTATGATAGGTGTGTTGGGAATGTCTAAAGATATTTCTATGTCTTATCATTGATCAAAGCATTTAAACCAGAGCAAACTAGAATACTACAGTTGAGTGACTGATGAAATTTACGTGAAGTGATGAAATTGCAAGAATATACCAATTATTTTGAGGAATATCAATTAAACACACCATCAATTTACTTGCATTTTAAACAGAATTAATGTATTGATAATGAAATATAATATTTCATTTTTTACAACAGATGAACATGACAGATTATTTAAAGTTTTCCTAAATTAAGTTTCATTGACAAAATAATTTTAATTTATATTTTCATAGTAGGTACTAGGCTACTATGAAATATGAATTTCTTAATAAATATAACTTGGCATTGAAAATATATAGAAACACGTCTACTTTGATAATAACACTAAAATTTAGAAGCAATTATAATCAAAGCTTTATAGAAATTTAAAAGAAATCTTACTGTCTCTTTTGTCTATCTCCATGGTCCTTAACTCAAGGTACCTCCATAAAACTCATGGAAACTCCAGAAAGCACTTAGCAATGTTTGGAGATATTTGTGCCTCCATAGATAGAGTTGTTATGGTACTGTTCTAGACACAAGATAAGAAACCATTAAACAGTTTAAAGGATATATAAAATATTACATTATAAAATAACCTGGCCCCAAAGGCAGAATACAATTGAAAAACTCTCTCTTTTAACAGGGTCTCATACCAAGCTGTTATTTGTTATTCCACATCCAGATTGATTATTTTTATTTTTGGCCAATCTTTCATTTCTTCTTTGAGCTCTAGATCAATTAACCAAATAACTTTTATATTGATATTTTCAGTTATAAAATATATAGTTTAATAATATAATTTAAATAT
>NC_022032.1:25222996-25225145 GCF_000317375.1 Microtus ochrogaster | reverse complement strand
GAATATCACTTTTCAATCTCAGTAAATTCAATAATGATTACTCTAATGTAAACACAGAAACTTAGATGTTCTTAACACATTTCATCTACCCACTACAGTCTCTTATTTATCATATTTTGTAAAATTATAGGAGCTAACAGCTTTTAAAGCTAATAATATATCTTAATATCAGGATTTAGTATGCTCACTCTTTGCTCAATCAATTCACAATTCTGAGACTGAACATTTATTTAGGAGGTTTTGACTATTACAGTTAGCAACGAAAAGATATTCTTTTTATATTACTGGCTATTAAGTGGTTAGTAATTGGAAAATTTATGTACATGGCATCATAATATTGTTTTGCTTTTGTCTTGCCATATTTAGAAGCACATATTTAATCTTTAAATTTCAGTTTATTGCCTTGTGTACCATGTCATCAGTATACGAAATCACTTTATGATCACTAATAAAAAACACTAAACTTAAACCATGTTATATCTTCACTGGTTGTACTTTATATGTGTATTGTGTTTAGAGTTGGATAAGATTGAAAAGAGGTAGGAAACATCATGAATTTAAATTTTGTCTTTTGCTACTAAGGCCAGTACTTTGAAAAATATTACCTTAATTTTTAGAAGTGGAAAAACAAACTTTGTCATACATGAGCTCAAATAACTGCATGAATTATTATTCTAAGCAATAGTTTTTCATTTTATACAACAATGTAGATAGGAATATTAATTTTCAAACAGATGTTAATTGTTCCTTTGCATTTCACTGCTTCATTTCCCATATATTTAGTATAACCCATACGATTTACATGTTAATTGTGAATCACATATGTTGTGACATTTTTACTGTCAAGTGCTATGGAACAATCCTTCTTTACACAGTGTGAATATATGTCACTATGATTGGATTAATACACAAGCTGACTGACCAATAGCTGGACAGGACAATATTAGGAGGGGAAGGCAAACTTCCCCATGAGAAAGATGGGATGAGGAAGGGCAGAGTGAGAAGAGATTCCAGAGAGATGGAGAATAAATTGAGCACATAGAATGGGATAGTGATAAAAATCACAAGCATTGATTAGCACATGTATTAATAAAAACAGGTTAAGTTTTTAAGTGGTGGTTCGTAAGAAGCCTGAGCTACGTACTGAGCATGTACAACTAATAAAATCCTCAGTGTGTTAATTTGGAAGCAGCTGCCAGGAAAAGAAAACTCCACCTACATTCAAGATCAATGTGGATCTTGAAAGAAAATTCAGAATTGATTTATTGTTAAATTTCAGCTGGAAAAATTTCTAAGAAATGGTCTCATGTAGTGAAGGTTCAGTAGAAGCTTTCTGTATCTCTGAGATTGACTTTGAACTACTAATACTCTTATTTCTATCTTCTGAGTACTCAGATCATAAAATTGCATGACAATGGTGTAGAGTTGCCTCACATTTAAAACTTTTAATGAATTATTCCAAAAGGAGACTTAATGCATAAACAACTACATAATGTAGATATCAAGTCGTTAAAATTTTAGGCTATTTTTAATGTCATTGCATTTTTTAATACCAGGCAAAAGGACTTGCCTTGACTAGTTATATATGTAGCAGTAACATGTGCTTCAAGTGGCCACCTTTAGTTCCACATATAAAGGCATCTTCAGGCATAATCAGGAGATACTATATAAAATAATCACCTCTAGAAATGTGGTCTATGCAAGTGATTATCACACATACAAACATGTACACATGTACTTATATCCACATATATGCATAATGCATGATCAAAACAGTGTGATTATGTATCTATACCATGAAATGTAAATGAAAAAATTTTAAATTTTGTTCTTGTAATTTTATTGACTAATTACTGAGAAAAGATATTAAGCAAATGATCACAACTTCAAGAAACTCACTTTATTGCACTATATTTCCATCCAAAATTATATTCAATATTTTTAATTAAGGTCTGCATAACATTTCTCTGATTGTTGATAAGGAAAATAAATTGGGAGAGAGAGAAAGGACCCATTTTTATATCATTTAAAGTCTAAGAACTTCAGTGCTTATTAAATAGATGAGTTTCTCAAATTTTTAAAAAATATGAATATGACATTTTTTCTTGTATCTCCCCCTCCTCCCACCCTTCTCCCCCTTCCCCCACTC
>NC_022032.1:25196191-25222451 GCF_000317375.1 Microtus ochrogaster | reverse complement strand
CTTTTCTCTCCCCATCTCCCCTTACCCCCAACCCACCCCACCCCAAGATCCCACTTTTCTCCCCAGCAGTTTTGTCTACTTCCCATAGGCAAGAGGATAACTATATGTTTTTCCTTGGGTTCACCTTCTTATTTAGCTTCTTTAGGTTCACCAATTGTTTACGGCCATACCACCCTGAACGCGCCCGATCTCGTCATGAATATGACATTTTATACATATTATGAACTATAATATGTGTCACATGAAGGAGTAATTTCTTGTATTAATTTCAACATAAGTTCTAATTTTAATAACACTAGTTAATAAAAAGGGACGTACTATTATATTCCCAATCAATTGTAGTTTTATTCATAGAGATTTTGCTAATTTCTTGTTTTATGTATCCAGCATTTATTTGCATGATTTCTTATGGTAGATTCAGTTGTGTTCTTTAATCCCCCACATTAATTGCTTTTACAGATCTAGACAGAAACTTGGGAATGTATGTATGTTTGTAATTGGTAGCAAAATAACACAGTCATGCCTTTTTTCATGTAAATTACTGCTATTACGAGCTGTGCAACTGCCTGAAAGTATGAAATTATGTTGAGTTGTTATTTTGGTAGACAGTAACTGTTGCTACTCCCAAGTATTCATTATAGATACCAACTATCTTATTGATGGATTGGCTTTTTTACCCACTGCTGTAGCATTTTGACAAGTATAGCTAACAGAGTATAATAAGTATTTATTAGAAACATCAGCACTTAATACAACGCTATTCTCTGTAAGAAAAATTGTACAACATTTCATCATGCTGAAGTTTTATTTTAAAAGATAAAAACATCAAATGTCATACATAGCATGGGTAGGATTTGAAAACTCATCCTCACCACCATCAGAGATCTTATATATTTTTGCACAGCAGTAGTTTTTGGAAGTGAGTGGAATTTCATAATAACATTTATAGTGCCTTGGTCCTTCCCCTTAAAACATTCATATGTTAGCATCTTTTATCTTACAATCTGGAAGGTGTACCAATATAAAGAGAATGAATTTGTTCCAAATAGAATAATAACTTTGACATTGCTAATTGTCACACATTTGTTACAATCAGTTTTTAGAGGTGCTTGCTTTAATAACCTCATGCCTTGATGGCACCCAGGACATTTAAAGCTATATAGGTAATATTTATTTAAAGCAATAGCAAATGGCGTCATGTTTCCATCCCATTTCATCACATACATAATTACAATCAATAAAATATTTAAGTTATTTTATAAAATGAGATTTTGATTAACTTTTTTTTTTTTTTTTTGGTTTTTCGAGACAGGGTTTCTCTGTGGTTTTGGAGCCTGTCCTGGAACTAGCTCTTGTAGACCAGGCTGGTCTCGAACTCACAGAGATCCGCCTGCCTCTGCCTCCCGAGTGCTGGGATTAAAGGCGTGCGCCACCACCGCCCGGCTTTGATTAACTTTTTGTGTATAATTCAGATATCATGTTAATCTCTAAATAAATTAATATAAGCAAAAGAGAGTAGTTCTAAATTTTTTGTCTCTTGATAGATTTCCTGATTTGCAACTGCAATAAAGTTTTTAATGGTCATCCACTTAGGCATGAACTAAACACTTTGAGATTTCACACAAACACACAGACACTATTACTACTCTTGCTACTACCACACACACACACACACACACACACACACACACACACACACAATAATTTTGAACATTTAAATCAAGTGTTAGAAAAATAAGAATTTACTAAGTCTTTCCAGGAAATAAGATGTTCTCAATCATATTGTTTCTTCAGGGTTATACTAAAAGCACACAATCAAGGTAAAAATAAAGTTTTTAAACACAAATAGAAATTGCAATTCCCATGTAGCCTCTCAGCTTACTGCAGAAGTCGTTCTCTTCTAAAGACTGCCTGCATGAGACCTGTAGGCCCCCGTTAGTGTAATCCAGGCCTAATGAAAACATTTATGAAGTCGCTCTTCACACAAATGACGCTAGCATACATCTGTCTTATGGTAACTTTAATTTAGACACAAGAGACCTGGTTATGTCAAATGCAGTGAACTGGCTCGAGTCAGAGGAGCTGCTTTGTCTGGATTCATGATAATGCAGACATAGATGAACAGGAAGAGTAATAAGGATGAAAAAAATCTGTACACCTCTGATAATGAGTGAAACAGTGAGTGAAATCTTCCAGAATATAGTACTGAACTGTCACAGCTGTGCTGACCACTGTTGTTTTATAACATAAATTCAAATATAACTAATGAATACACTCCACCTCCTGACTACACTTGCTTCAGTGAATCTATTTTCTTGAGATCAACGATCAATGGTTAAGCAGTTTTATTTCTTTTATCCTCTTATTACATTTAGCACAAATTTTGTTTTTCTATATAATTTGCAGTGTATTTCATTTCAGATAATATAGGGACTGAAGAAATCAATCTGTTAGTTGATATTAATAATAGATTTGTTCTTATGGGTATAATTTTTCTGATGAGAATTATGAAAACTGAGGGGTAATGAAAATAACTAACTATCTAATAATGAACAGATACGTGTATTTGATAGCTGTGGTTAAACTAGAATTGTTCCTTGGTATCAGCGTACGTAACCATGGCTTCACTGTGAGCTCTGTTAGCAAGCATGTAAAAAGCAGAGTACTAGATTAGAAATGTAAAATCTTATGAATATATGTCAAGCAAGCTATTAGTTGCATAATTCATAAGCATATTCCTGTGATTTTCATTCCACTTGACATCCAAGTCTTCTACTAGCCATTAACTAATAAATGGTTCAAATTTTCAAAGTATGTGCACTTGTTACTATCTATCTTGCTCTTATAAAGTATTTTTATCAACCATATTTTTTTTTTGGTTTTTTTTTTTTCGAGACAGGGTTTCTCTTTGGCTTTGGAGCCTGTCCTGGAACTAGCTCTGTAGACCAGGCTGGTCTCGAACTCCCAGAGATCCGCCTGCCTCTGCCTCCATAGTACTGGGATTAAAGGCATGCGCCACCATCGCCCGGCTATCAAACATATTTTTAAATAACAATGCTGCATAAACTTTTCTTTTTTGTTGTAGTGTGTATTGAGCTCAGAACCTTGTGAGTACTCGGTAAGTACTCTACTACTGATAAACAAATTCACATTGCCATTGTTCTTTCTTTATCTATCCACACAGCCACTGACTGATGGAGAATGATAATTGATTTTGCTGAGCATTGTATTTAGATAGTCAACTATTTTCCCATGCCTTCAACATGAATGTTGTTTCAGGGTTTCATTTAATTAATGAAAAAAAAAAAAGTAATAGTGAATGTGTATTTTGAAAACTTGAATTTGGCAATGAGGTGAATATCTTATAGTGAACTTCTAAAGTAAAACTTGAAAAAAATATTGAGGTACCTAAAATGTCATATGCCACTTTCTCAACACCAAGTATTGAACAAATCATTCTAATGAGCCGTTAGAAACTGATCTTAGCATGTCTGTGGGTCAGTTATATGACAAACAATAATTATAAAAATAAGATGTAACCAAGAAACCAATATCTGATTTGAAGCAGATAGGTTCCTTGTTCACCAGATCATTTTTTCCTGTATATGACATGTGGGGCAAGATCACCAGCCTTACCTGAACTCTGCGTGTAATCCTTTAAAGAAAAATAAGATTATTTTATGAAACAACGAGGAAATATAAGTTGGGAGCAAAATGAAAACAAGTAAATACTTAAAGGCAATGATAAACAGGAATTTTGATTTGGTAATAGTACAAAGTATTACTATTACAGAAATGTCATGACTTAAGGACTAGCAGGACTGAATATCTCCTATGTAGCCAAAGAAGTTTTTTTTTAAATTAATTAGATACTTTAAATTTCTTGGAGGGAAGAAGCAAATAAGTATCAATGTTTCCTATCCTTCTATACATTTACCTTAAGATTGCCAAGGCGTATATCCACTTAAGCAGATCAAAAACAGTATATCCTGGATAAGGGCATAAAAGACTAGAAAAAGGAGTGTTGATCAGTTAAACTTTTATTGGAATCCTGAAACATGTCACCTATGAGTAAATACTCAAATTTGATTGTAGGTTTGTTTAAAAAAAGAGATTTAATATTAAAAAAAAATCCAAGTGAAAAAGAAGCGAATAGCATATCAGTGTTGACAGAAGGCTGTTATTTCTTTCCCAGCTGCTCAGCCCTGAAATAATCATACAGAAACTGTATTATTTGTGATACTCTTTAGCCAATCACTTAAGTGTATTGCTAGGTAGTTCTTATATCTTTGGTTAACTCATTTCTATTATTTTATATTTTACCACAAGGTTCATGGCCTACTGGCAAGGTTCTGGCTGTCTACTTGCGAGTTTCTCCTCTGTAGGCTCCATGTCTTCTCCCTGACTCTGCCTTCTCTCTCTCTCTCTCTCTCTCTCTCTCTCTCTCTCTCTCTCTCTCTCTCTCTCTCTCTCTCTCTCCAGCCTAGCTATATTCTCTTAAGCCATTGGCTGAAAGGAGCTTCTTTATTAGCCAATTAAAGCAACACATATACAGAAGAACTTCCCACACCACAACAGACTAGCACAAAAGACTAGCAAAACATAATCCAATACATTCAGAAAATGGATGGGCATAAGGTTAGGAGTCAGATGTGTCATGGAAAATAGAAGTCGCAATGTGACTTATGTGGAAAGGAAGTTTTTGAATTTTACAACTTATTTTTCTTCTTAAAATTGTAAGTCTGATAGCTGTGTGTGGGAAGATGCTAATATCAGGGAGGCTACTGCAGGGGGCTTAAAAAGAAATGATGACAACAAACAGAATGCAGACAATAATAGAGGAGACAGGCCATGGCACTGAACAGAAATGCTCAGAACAACTAAATCTGACCTAATCCAGCTATTTGATAAGACAGGGAAATACCAAAAATAATCCTAGAACATTCAATTTAAATAAATAGCAAAACTTTATGCCATTTACAAAGACAGACAATCTAAAAGAAGAGAGTCTGGAAAAGGAAAATATATTTTCTGTCTTCATTTGTGGAGGCTGTAGGTGTCAGATGGGCATGTTTGGTGGTAACATTTGGATCTGGAATTAGTATACAGCCGCAGGGAAGGCTGAACAGAGTGGCTTTAGCTGAAGCAGTGGATAGGTTGTCAGGCAGAATGCGCTGTGCTTTTCAATTTATCAACCAGATCTTAGGTGACCATTGATGAGCTTCTCAAGAGCTGGATGTGAAGACGGGTATTAATAATTTAAAACATGAGTGGGATCTGAGGAAGCAGAAACATTGAGCCTCTTTCAAGTAGCGTGGTGGTAGAGTCACGGAAGAAGACAAGGAAGGAGCTTAATTGGAAAAGAACGCTGCCCTCCTTGGTTGGGTATATTTTAATGTCGTTGGGATGCAGTGGATCCACCTGCAACAATATCTTTGTACAGACACTGTCACCTCAAGTTGTACTTTACATAGTGATCCTGTCAGACCTCTCTGAGATTAACATGAAAATAGCAAATTAAAACAAATATATTCAGAAGCAATAAATTATTAAACGGTGACTATATCTTCCTTACCAGAGAGTGAAGATTTTAACACCATTCTTTTCATGGTGACAAGTATACGGCAGTCATAGGAAGTAGGTATTGCTTACACAGGCAAATAAAACTAATTCAGATACAGAGGACACTGAGTGAAGGAGATAAAGGCATGGCTTGCTAATGTCAAGGCTAAGTCTCACGAGCCTCCACACCTTCCTTTGCCTCGGTGTGAGCCTATGAGTTTCACTTAGACATGTCCACATGACAGCCCTATGTGTGTGTCAGTAAAATTCTGCAGGCACAAAGATTTTTAACTGCACCTTTCTAGGTTTTACAAACTATTCACATTGTACTTAATATACTTAAAAGGCATTAAAAAAAACCCTCATATGTTTTAGTCCTATACAATTCAATTGAATATAAATGAATAATATACAGCCTAATATTTTTCCCTTAGCTATTTTTTTGTATTCAGTCTCTTTGAGATTGTAAAATAGTATACTATAGTTGTTTCATATTTTCAAAATATAAAGTTGATATAAATATCATTATAATTGACTCTTTCTGCATCTACTAAGACAATAGACAAATATTGTCATTTCAGAATTCTTGTTTTTCCCAGAATGAAAACCTAAGGTTCATAGACATTTTAACTTGCCCAACTTCAAGTAATCAATCAGGTGAAACTAAAATCCATGGACTAAAACTCAGTATATGTTAACTATTTTCCTTAACAATTCTCTTTTCACCGGGTAGTTGCGGTGCATGTGTTTAATCCCAATGCTCAAGAGGCAGAGGCAGAAGGATCTCTGTCAGTTTAAGGTCAGCCTCGTTGATAAAGTGAGTTCCAGGACAGGCTCCAAAGCTATACAGAGGAAACCCTGCCTTGAAAAATCAGAAAAAGAAAACAAGAAAGCAATGTTCTTTTCTCATTAGTATTTAGTTTAATACTATGCCCTTAATCATAGTTAATATCATTAGTTCTCTTCTACAACTTATGGCATTTACAGGAACAGGTTCTTGTCCCTTGGAAGAGTGCCAGGTATAGCTTTCAATTTGTGTAATGGGGCTTAAATAAAAGCAGACAATTGTTGGATAAACCAATGCCATTCATTCCACTATTGTACTAATAGGCATAACTTATCAGTCTGGTAATTGCTGCAATTTGCAGGGTTCATACCTGGGTAAGATTAGTGATTCCTTTTCACTCTGGTAGTGTGTGTAACATCTTTTAACACTATGAAACCCAGAAAGTAAACCAAAACCAGAATTATTTCTTATAATAATTCTTTTGAAATACTTGTTTTGCATATTTCAACACTTCCTTTGCTGTGTTTTGGAATGTCGGATAAAGACAAAAATAAAAGCTTTCCTATCACCAGGAAACTTATGTTTAAATATAGATATAAAGTAATTAACTAAGTGTCCAATGCCAAAAGGTAACCAGGTGTACATTATTAAAAAGCATAGAAAACACATAACTTAATGGGGTTTCTTATTGGAGGAAAGATTTCAGGGGCCACTGTCTGTTCAATAATATCTTCAAATAATTTTTTGATTTGTCTATTTGTGCAGGAGTTCCCTGCATTGCCCTGCCTGTCCTTGAACTCTTTCTGTAGATCAGGCTGACCTCACACTCATAGATCTGACTGCCTTGGCCTCCTGAGTGCTGAGATTAAAGAAATGTACCACCACCATCACCACTTAGCTTTGATATTTTCAAAGAATCTTAAGAGAAATGAAATAAAGATAATGGTTTCCTTAGGCAAAGGGTTCATAATAAAAGGGCTAAAACTTAAAGAGTATGGCATTTCCTTTTCTCTACAAGAAATAATATGAGATGAATTTTATTTAGAATATTGTCATGGTGATAGGTTACAATGTAAACTTAGGCAGTAGGTTGTAGTCTATTATGTGTTGTTGCAACCTGATATGTGGTAAATCCCAAGCAAAAAAATCATCTGTCTTGTGATTCTGGGGGCTGCAAAAACTAGTTGCATGGCCCTATCATCTTTTAAGGGCCTTTCTGATGAGTCACTTTATAGCAGAAAGGCAGAAAAATATGTGATGACAACAGCATCATCACCAGACTTACCTTTTTTTTTTTTTTTTCAACTGCCCTCTCGGGGTAACTGGCACATTTCCATATTACTCCATGCATGAGGACTCTTACTGTAAGATAATGTCTCAACATTTTTTTTCAGTCTGAAGTAGTTTCAACACAAGCCTTGCAGAGCAATGTAAATACACAAAGACATATACAATTACTTTATGGAAAAATGAAATATTTGATTGATTATAAGAATGATATAATCAGATTTTTTTCTTTTAAAATTTGTAAATGTATGCAATGTATATTGGTCGTATACAACTCAAATACTGATAGAGGAAGGTCATTGGTTGATTAAATAAAGAAGCTGCTTGCCCTGATAGGTTAGAACGTAGGTGGGAGGAGTGTCATTGGTTGATTAAATAAAGAAGCTGCTTGCCCTGATAGGTTAAAACATAGGTGGGAGGAGTAAACAGAACAGAATGCTAGGAGGAAAAGGAAATGAGGGCAGAGGCGAGAGCTCTGCTCTCTGAGGCACACGCAATGAAGCTCCGACCCAGGATGGACGTAGGATAGAATCTTCCCAATAAGCGCACCTTGGGGTGCTACACACAGATGATTAGAAATGGGCTAAATTAATATGTGAGAATTAGCCTAGAAGAAAATGGGTCAAGCAGTGTTTAAAAGAATACAGTGTCCGTGTAATTATTTCGGGTAAAGCTAGCCGTGCAGGCGGCCGGGGTGCTGGGGACGCAGCTCCGTCGCTCCTATTTCAACAAAATACTCTCCATATTCAGTTTCTACTGGCCTCCAAACCTGTCTTATTATCAGCTTATGTCTTCTTTTCTGCCCCTACTGAGTCCAGTAACTGTTGGCATGTACATGGGCATTCACTGGAGCGTTGGTGAACTGCCAATAGTTATGCTTCCTTCAGCATTGTGGTAAATGAAGGAAAGATGCCTTCCTTTCCCTTACCCCTTGCCACCTGAAGTGGACAGGAAGGCTGGCACTGGACTCATGAGATTGGGAGAGCTGGTCCTGCTGCTCATCAACTGTAGCACATGGGAGAGCAACAGAGTGCAGTAGGGGACAGACATGGGTCAGCCAGTCCTATGGAAGTGAGAGCAAGAGTGCAGCACCTAGCCCCTCCCTCAGTATGCCCTGTGGCGGCATGGGTGAGGGAAATATGGCTTCCCGTCACCCTTTGCCAAGTGCCACAGTTGACGGCCTGAACAGAAGAGTCTGCCCTATCCTTCACCAACTGCAAGAATTGAGAAAGAGGACCATAGGTCTTGCCTCGGCAAAACAGTACAGCACGCTCTAGCATTCCTGAGAGGGAGTGAGAGCAGAAACAGTCGCGCTCCTTGTTGCCTGCTGCACTGGGTGAGCAGGTGGGGCAGCAATGGAGTACTTGAACTGGTGGTGATGATTAGGGAAACCTGGAAGCCTGATTACCCAACTACCACCCAGGCCCAGAACCAGGGCTATGAGTTAGTCCACTCCAACATCTAACTCATCTATGTACTGATCCAGTTTATGAAGGGGCCGGACCTGCAGACCCAAAGTTACAGAATCTCAATGACTCAAGACAACAATAGCATATCCAGAAGGAGTACCAGTGAGGGTCAAGTATCTATAGGGTAGATGATGCCAGAGGCCTTAAGCTAGACCAATGATCCATTGCAAAGAACATTTACAAGAAAAGATTCATGGACTAAAAGGTATATTGTATGACTCATTGGGCCATACTACCGCTTTCATGCCAAGAATTTTTGTTGTTACTATTTTTATCTTTGATATACTTTTAAATTT
The DNA here is from genome assembly GCF_000317375.1 of Microtus ochrogaster. NCBI lineage: Eukaryota > Metazoa > Chordata > Mammalia > Rodentia > Cricetidae > Microtus > Microtus ochrogaster. The sequence goes on along the minus strand of NC_022032.1, from coordinate 25,213,050 downwards.
TGTTTTGTTTGAGTGGTGGGAAGATCGAAAGGCCAGAGGGCAGAGGTGAGGCGATGGGGAGATGACTGGGACTAGAATCTATGATGTGAAATTGATTTCATTGATGAAGAAACAATGAAAGTTTTTTTTTTTTTTTTTTGAGAAATTGTTCCTCCCACACTCAGAAGCCATCAGCTAGGTGGGGCATTTGGAGCGTCACCAGATTTCTTGTGCTAGTTTTTTTTGGCTGAATTTCCTTGTACATGTTTTATATATCTGTAGCCAAGGCTCTTGTGAATTCATGTGCACAACAGACATGTTGTATCCAAAGCCCAGAATTTCACAGCGTTCCTCCTTATCTTCCAACTCTAATATCTTTTCCAACTCATTATTTGATGATGTTTCTTGAGCCTTGAAGAGTGGGAGATTGATATAGAGGTATAATCTATAAACGAACACTCTAAGCCACTATTCTCGACAGCTTGATCTGTTGTCAGTATGTCCATGAGCTACTGACCATTTGCAATAAAAAGATTTCTTTGACAAAGTTTTGGAGAAGTGCTGTACAAACCACTTGGTTTGTTCCCAGCTGCTCAGCCCCAAAATAATCAAACAGAAATGATATTATTTAAATCACTGCTTGGCCCATTAACTCTAGCTTCATATTTGCTAACTTTTACATCTTAATTTAACCCATCTCCATTAATCTGTGCATTACTATGAGGTTGTGGCTTACCAGCGAACTATCAGCGTGTCTGTTTTTGGTGGCAGCTCCATGACTTGTCTCTGACTCGGCTTCCTTTCTCCCAGCCGTCAGTTTAGTTTTCCCTTCCTATATAAGTTCTGCCCTATCAACAAATCAACAGTTTCTTTATTCATTAATGGTATTCACAGCATACAGAAAGGAATCCCACATCAGAGAACCACGGATCTATGACTATAAATGTAAATATTTAGAGGCAATTGGACAACATGACTATTTAACAAAGCAATTATCAATGCCTTCCAATTCCAAAGCCTATGACTCTCTTTTTTTTCTTTTTTTTTTATTTGGCAAAAAAATTTCCGCCTCCTCCCAGCCTCCCATTTCCCTCCCCTTCCCCCCACTCCTCTCCCCCTCCCTCTCCAGTCTGAAGAGCAGTCAGGGTTCCCTGCACTGTGGAAAGTCCAAAGTCCTCCCCCCTCCATCCTGGTCTAGGAAGGTGAACATCCAAACTGGCTAGGCTCCCACAAAGCCAGAACATGAAGTAGGATCAAAACCCAGTGCTTGGGGATGGGGTGGGAGAGGGGTAAGGGGAGATGGGGAGAGAAAAGTGAGAAGGGGAGGATGGGGGGAACTTGGGGAAACTGGATGATTGGGATAAAGGAAGGTTGGATAGGGGAGCAGGGAAGCACATATCTTAATTAAGGGAGCCATCTTAGGGTTGGCAAGAGACATGGACCTAGAGGGGCTCCCAGGTGCCCAGGGAGATATCCCCAGTTAGTTCCTGGGGCAGCTGAGGATAAAGAACCTAAAATGACCCTATCCTATAGCAATACTGACGAATATCTTGCATATCACCATAGAACCTTCATCTGGTGATGGATGGAGATAGAGACAGGGAGCCACACTGGAGCACTGGACTGAGTTCCCAATGTCCCAGTGAGGAGCAGAAGGAGGGAGAAGATGAGCAAGGAAGTCAGGACCATAAGGGGTGCCTATGACTTTCTTAACCATTAATTTTGTATTTGTCTCAGGACCAGGAATGAATTTTCTCCTATGGAATAAGCCTTTAATCAAATCAAGAGGGAAACTGGTTATTTACACAGATAGTCTAGTTGCTATTTCACTAGTGGGCACATTTTGATTGGCAGATCAGTATTGATACTAGCAGGAAAGTTTAAAGCAGGGCATAGAGTAGTTGGGAAATTGGTTAGCAAAGATACAGCTAATCAAAATGTAATGTATGTGAAGAATGTACATGCGAGCCTATATCTTGTAACTGAAGTGGAAAAAAATGTGACACCGGGGATGGTAGTAAATGTGTGGTATGACAGAATGGGGGGCTTTACAGGGAAATAAAGTTATGAGGAAGTATTTGAAGGAATCTGGGGGAAAGGAGAAGTAAATATTGTATTAAGCGAAACTAAGGATATGTAAAGAAGCTTTATGAAACTTTGCTTTTAGCTAATTAAAACAAATTTAAAAAATCTTGAATAGAAGTATACTCCATGGATAATATGCATTATTAAATGAAAACCTCAGAGATGGACACACATTGCTTTTCTATAATTATTGGTCAGGAATGCCCCAGGTGGACCCCAAATAAAACCTACAATAGTCATTGTTCTTGTTTACCCACTGCACATTGCTAGACAGTTGGTGACACCAAACTCTTTGGCTGCAGGGCATAGGAAAATCAATCAACTTTGATTTGCCGTGAAATTCTCTTCTTACTGGCTAGGTTTCACAGAGCTGGAAAGTGCCATGCAGGCTTCTGTGGGAGAAAAGACATCAAAGTTGTTAAGGAATATCATTCCACATCAATGGCTGTTCTCAAATCCCACTCCTCCAGTCTCGGCCTGTAAGTACTAAAATTATCAGAATGAAAGACTAGGCATGGATCAGGGTTTTTTGTTGTTGTTGTTCAGCTCATGTAATGCTAGTAAAATGCACAACTTTCATAAGTATGAACCAGCAATCTGTCCCAAGAAGCAGTTCTTTTTTTATTGTGTTCCTATACTAATTCTATACACTATGACATTACCACTATGTAAAAAACAACCACCTATAAAGGCCCCAATGAAAAAGACTCTTATGATATTATGACATATGACCTTTGGAATGACACAGAGAGCTAAGGGAAATTTTAAAAACACCATGTAATCTTTCAATTGCATGCAAAAAGATAATTCAATTAATCATATATAATTCTAAATATAAAGTTCAAAAATTCATTTGATATTCACCTGAGGTTAGCAGTTGCTTACAACTCTCTATGCCTGACAGTTTTTTGTGTAGTCAGATCCTTTTGTATAGATAAATAGTAGTATGATATATCTTCTTATAAAACTTGGTTTTTTTTTCTGTGATATTTACTTTTCAAGTCAATTTGAACTGACTGAAAAACTTACTTGAAATTCAGTCACATATAACTGAGGAATGAAGTATATGCTAGTTGGTATGGCTTAGCAATAAATCACATAATATAACAAAATAAATGGCACTCAGAAAAATATCGTAAAGACAAGAACCAGAGTTATCCCTGAAATATATAATAGCATTGTGCTGACAAGATGTATGTCAAAATAAAACCCAATGTTGACCTTTAGATGTATAAAATGCACTCCATTTCGATATTTTGAATGTTCTAAAGCAACTAGAAGACATCAAATGTGTTTGGTATTTTTATTTTTCCAGTTTTTCAATGTATTCTGCAACACTGCAGTTCACCTCACAGCTTAAGATTCTCACATTTTATATCACTTGTGTACCTGGTCCCTAACACTGACAGACACATCCCAAAGCAGATTTTTTTTTCTCCAAAGAATGATATGGGAAGAGAAGTAAAAAAATCTATCTACTAGAAAAACTGATTCTTAATGGAAAAGCAAAAAAAAAAAAAAAATCCTCTCCACCTTCAGTGCTGTCAGGTGACTAATAAATCATAGATCAAAATCCTTCCTATAAAATATTGAAAGAAACTCTTCTCAGGTCTTGACTTGTGCTTTAATGACTTGTGCATACTAAAGACTATTTGAGTCCAAAATAAATTCAGCAAGTTATCTTAGGATCCAATTTTCTTTAAGCCAAAGGCCATTTGCTCAGTTGGTTTATTATCGAGATCGTGTGTGGATATGTGTGTGTTGAAAAAGAAAAAAAAAAAGAGATGGGCTTACCTCTTGTAGTTAAAAGCTTATGGAAAAATATGTGTAAATTTTGTAATGTACATAAAAAGGAGTTCAAATTAACTATTTTAATGCATCACTTCATGACTAACATTGCTAATTGTTATCAGATATTTTTTACTTTAATAACATTGTAATTAACATAATATATGTCAAAGTTATCTACTCAAGGTATAATTATTAGTGTTAATGTGATGCATTCCCTTTTGGGGAAATTAATATTTAAAAGTCAGCACATTCTGTAACTGCATAATAAATATATTCTTACATAACACTGATTGCTAAGCATATGAAAACTATCTTTATATAATAATTCTAGGCAAATGTGCAGAAGAATGAATCCAAGAACTGCACTGTTTTATAGATATTTAAAATTATATTTTTCCTAAAGCCAACCTTTTTGGTTAGAGATACCTATTTCTCCTCCTTCCAGTTAATTTCTCATTATGTCTTCATTAAAATTTAATCATATGGATGAAGACACCTAAACTCATTATGAATACACTAAAAATACAAATCAGCTTCAATATGGGAAATTTTGTACTGGAAACTCTATGTGTGTGTGTGTTTGTGTGTGTATTTTATTTCCTTCTGACTCTTTTATTGCAAAGTCATGTTTGAACCTGATTTATAAACATACTGCTTTTGTTAGGACACCTATTGTATCTAAAGTGATTGTTTGAATTATCTGTTTTCCAATGAGAGTGAAACCATACATACCCAAACAAAAAAAAATGGGCTCCATAGGTTGTACATATTTATGAATACACATGCTTACATACATTTGTTTGTGACTTTAATCAAATAAAAAGAAGCTGTCTGTGTGAGAGTGGGGAGATATTGGATGAGTGGGGTAGAAGAAAGGAAGGTAAAAAAAATATGCAATGCTGTTTCGTTGAATGTTTAATGCTTTAATGTTTAAAAAAATACTAGCTGTGTTCTCTAGAAGAACTTTCTTTTTCTGAAGAGGACATAGAGGGGGACTGGAGCTGAGGGGAGCTGAGTGGGGGGAAGGGTAACTGTGGTTACAATATATTGTATGAAAGAAGAATCTATTTTCAAATTTTAAAAGTTCACCAGAAACAAAAATAAAAGTAATAAAGAAAAAATCGAGGAGGATATAACAGGTAAAGAAAATGGTCACCAACACTAGGATCACCTTTCTGGGCTAACCTAACTTTAAACTCCCGTAATAAATTTTCATTTCTGGGATTATTTTAGACACTCCTTAAATTTGATAATAATCTGCAAGCTCACTGAACTGAGTTCAGCAAGAACACTGCACGAAATAACCCACTCTCCTATTATGGTAGGTTAAAGTATTGGTCTCAGTATTTTATATGGTAAGTTTCAAGACCTTGGGGTTCTTAGAGATACTTCCGTTTATTCTTCAGTGCTTCCCGTTCTATATTTCAGGTATTTGCACAACTCTGCGTAACACTCCAAAGCTCATCAAACTTTTGTGTCATCACATTACACTTAATTTCTGTGAACAACAAAAAAAGCATTCTACTACTTTGTGAATGTGTATGGGTATTTGGTGACAATCAACATTTTTATTTATGTTTATATTTGAATATATACATTAAAATTAAAATATAATTGCATCATTTTTTCTTTTCTTTCCTAACTCCTACACCTATCAGGTGTCCCTTGTTTTCTCTCTCAAATTCATAGTGTTTTTCTTTAGTTGTTTTCTGTTTATATTTGTATCTATATTCATAACATATAAATGTAATCTGCTCTGTCCATATAAAGTTATTTGTGTGTACATATATATGTTTGTATATGTGTGAATGCATATATATGTATACATATGTAAAATCATGCACATATATATTTATGTATGTATATATTTATACATATCTTTATTTATATATTTATGCGTGTATATAAATGCATGCACATATATATGTATGTATTATGTATATATTTCAAGACTGACTACTTGATATTGAATAACCAACTGGGGCCTCTCTCCTAAAGAATACTTTTTCTCCTATTTTGAGCCTCCTTATTATTAAACTGTAATTCTTTATCTAGGTTTGGGCCCCATGAGATATCTTCCTTCCAGATATTGTATTGTATTCCAGGTGATGTGTATTGTTGTTTATTTGTTTAGAATGTGCTTAGGCACACATATTGTTGAGACTATGTAGCTACATCTTCCCTGATATGTGTAGAAATTCCTATTCCAGTTAAATCAGTAAACAGTGTTCCCATTACCTCAGAGATTCACTGCATGCTTAAACTGGGGTGTATGATTTGAAAAGGGAGCTGTGGTGAGAGCATACAGCAGCAACTTTCCATAGGTCTCATGAAAAAATAGTCTTTTCACTCCTGGTTGTTAGATATGAAGGTTGGCTATCAAATGCTTCAGTAACTCTCAACGCTGTGAGAAAGGATGGAGTCAGGATGAGTGTGATAGCACAGAGAGAGAATGGAAAGTGAGCACTAGATGACTCCAACAAGAATATGGATATACCAGCATGGCCACCTGCACAATATGATGCTGTATTATGAACTAACCTTTGAGTTTTCTGATGCTTTCTCACCAAATCTATCTAAGTGATGTTATGCTTCCCCTATTCAAAATAGTGTTGTATATTCTTATGGTATTCCTCTCATTTCACAATGAGAATAGGAGCAGGGTGATGGTGGTACATGCCTTTAATTGCAGACTCAGGAGGCAGACTGGAAGATCTCTGTGAGTTTGAGACTAGCTTGATCTATAGAACGAGTTTTAAGGATAGGGTCCAATGCTACACAGAGAAATCCTGTCTCTAAAAATGAAAAAAAAGAGAGAATAGTATATATTGTCAGATGTTAATTAAGTACGCAATTTTTGGAATATAATTATACATTCTACATATGTTTTGATTTATTAAAAATAATTTTGTAAACCAAGACAGATTCTTTATATGCTTTGACTTATTAAAAAGTGATTTTAAAAACCTAGGCAGACATTTATATGGGTACGAATCATCTTATAGTTACATTTTCTAACAAATTTTCAGGTAAATATGTCTCATATTAGGTAATTTAACAGGAAGTCCGAATTTCTTTAATAGCGATATTGTTACTTTCGCTCAACTAATCATCCGAGTTCTGCTTTCCCGTTCTTTACAATAGCCTTAAACATTATTTCTTTTCTACCTCATGAGCAGATATTTTTGTCAGACTTCAATTAGTATTGCTCTTAAAAGTAGCTTTATTGCAAGGCGGTGGTGTTGGGGAGGCCAGCAAACTTAAAGCTGGCTCTTCTAAGGGAAGGCAGGAACAAAGGCATTTAGGAACACAGCTGTCCTCCCTCTTTTGATTTCCCCTCTCTTGTTACATTTGTGATTCCATCCCATTCTTCTGTTCCTTCATGGCGTTCTGATGAATGTCCGAAAGTTTGTATTACTCTTATCTCTATATAGACTTTTTTCCTTCTGATTTTACCCCACACAGGTATATTTGAGGCATGCATGGCTTTGATGAAAACAAAATTTACAAGTTTTGTTGAGGGCAAAAGCCATGCCCTGCTAGCCTTTCCAACGATGGCCCTTCACCCGGTGCCTCCCACTCAGTAGGAATGTAGTATTTGTGGCAGAAATGATGAAAACTGAAACACAGGGGGTTAAAATTCTTTGGCCAATGTTGCACAGTTGGATTGAAACCTGAAGGCATCGGACTTCAAGGTATGCGTGCTTTTGGACATATTATATCAATCTACTACTTTTCCAATAATGGAGAGATGCCTTTATCTTTTCAGTGCTGTAAAAAAAATGGCACAAAACCCCCAAAACTCCATAAAGAACTTTTCAAAGCTAAGAGTTTTAAAATACATCATACTCAAGCTATCCATGTCATAAAATAAGGTGTGCATTTAAAAAGTGTAAAAAATAAAAATTAGCATTTCTATATTTAAATTTCTGCATTCATTGAAACATAATGCTCTTTTTATGAGTTTAAAGCTGTGGTTTTACTAATGTTTGAAAAAAAACAATAAAACTTGACCTTGTTGGAATATAATATTCATTTGATCAAAAATGTTTTTTGATAATATCAAATGAAACACCAGCAAGGACCTAGATAGTTACAGGGTTTGATAATATGAAAACTTGTATTTAAATTCTACATACAAAGAACTGTGGATTTTGGTAATTTCATTCTATTACTCTAACTAGTTTTCTTGTTCAACCAAGACTGATAATACTTAGAGGCGTGTGTGTGTGTGAGTGTGTGTGTGTGTGTGTGTCTGCATGCATGCTTTTATGCATATTATTTTATGTGTTTGTTCCTGTGTGTGACTATGTCTGTCCATGTGCATGTGTATCTCTGTGTGTATTTAGAAGTCGACAGTGTATGGCTTTTGTGGGGTGTACCCAATGTATCTGTGAATTTTAATGCTGAGTTCAGAGATAGAAAGTATTTACTGTTTGAGTTGTTGGAGCTAAGCAAATTGTTTCGTTAAAGTTATCTTTAGGTTCTGGCCTCTCTCTTCCTGGTAATTCCTGTAGGGACTGTGCTGATGACCTTCACACCATTACTAAGACACTAGAAGGAGGTCAAGTATTTTTGCTAAAGACTATGAGCACTCTCAATGTGGTTTGATACTCGCAGGAATAAAGAAAATAGGACTAGTCATTTCCCGTCATTATCTGGCACATCCTGGGATGATCAGAGGTGAACAGGGCCAGAAAAGTGCCTCTGTAAGTATGATTCATATAAGACAACTCAGACTAACACTATGCCACATAAAATCTCTTATTTTTTATGAAAATATTCTTTTATGAATTGTAGGGAATGTCTAGTTAACTACTAAACATCCTGATAGATTAATATTCATATCTTAATATGGTTTTATGGGACAGATAGACACATAAAATGAAGCTACCTATAAATATATCTATAAATAAGTACAAACAAATATAAACATGTAATTAGAGAAAATTCTCTTTGTCATTTTTTTTCAAAGGAAATAATATTTCTTTAAAGAGTTTATGTCAAAGTTTGGATGTTAACACCTATGGAGTTATTGTGTGTCCTTTTTGAGGATATCTGAAGGCATGTCATATGATGATACTAAAAACATTCACACTTTATGGAACAGTTAATAAGTTTTAAAACACTTTGATTTTTTTACTTCTTTTATTTGTTTCCCACATACAATATTGTTATCTGTTGCTAAAATAGTAAAATAATGAAAATCTGTCAAGTCATATTTTAGGGAGGGGCATACTCTTTGTGTTTAGTGACTACAGGAGACTATAGAAGTAAGAGCATGTTTCAACGCTACAGAAGTAATTGATGCTACTGTTTAGGATGAGCCAAAGGCACATGGCCTGAAACACTGATAGGAGATTTAGAAGGGATATAGACAAAATGTACTTTTGAGTCAGAAAAATGTGTCACCTTTTTAACCTGATAGAGGTAGTCGTTTAAAAGATAATTAAGAGTAAAGGTGACTAGTTTTAGACCAACACACATCACTTTCTAACTTCTGTAGCAAAATACATGACAATAGTAGCTTAGAGAATGAGAAGCTAATTGTGGCCAATGGCTTAATGTTACCGCTAATCATAGCATGGCATGTAAGATGTCAGGAACGTGAGTCAGCTGTCACAGGACATGCAAAGTCAAGAACAGAGAGAGGGAATGTTACTGCTTGGCTGCTTTTAGCGTCTTTACTCGGTCCAAGACCCCAGCCATTGGGATGGTGCCACCCACACTCAGAGTGGGTTTTCCACATTAAGGTCTACTTCCCTGGAAATGCCCTCACAGATACACATGGGATTTTTTTTTTTTCTTTCTTTAACGCCAAATCTTATTTAGTTAACAGTCCAGATTAACAAATCCAGAGAAAAATATATGAAAGTGAACTTGTCCTAAAGTCTGTATCCCTTTCAGCAGAAGCCTTAGTGTATGGCTGGGCACCATGGTAAGGGTGGAAAGGACAAGTTCCTCCATGAGTCTTGGCCAACAAACTATCATAATCACACACCAGAAAAATTTACAAGCAACTTTACTTGTAAGAAGACTGAACTTCTCATATTGTCATACTGTGATGATATTCATGTAAAAGCCCAAAGGAATGTATCAATCAAGTGAATTTTATAAGTGGGAATATATTAATGTTTATAAAGTGTCCTGCTATTGAAATAGGCTAGATTTATTAATTTAAACTAATATGTATTCTTTATATTATGGATAAATACTATTTAGACTGGATAATTTACTCACTTTTTCTTTTTTAAATGATTTTATTGAGCTATACTTTTTTTCTTTTAAATAATATGTTTGTGAAAAAAATATTGAAGGCAGATGGGATGTTGAAGCGCTATGGCAAAATCATGTAGTTGTAGCAAAATAAAGATTAATATTTTGCAATCATGAGAAACTCTTATTCAAGAAAAAAGGTACAGAATGAATCAAATACAGAACCTTTCAAATCTGTAGGATTTAGAACAGCCTAAGTGGAAATCTTAAAGGTAATACTTTCTAACTGTCAATTTTATTATCTGTATATATAAACTATGAAATTATTATAAATAATTGAAATAAAATATGAAAAACTATTACCATATATTTTTACAACATAGAGTTTTCTCAAATAATGTTAACAATAAGTCAAAATGTACCAAATTTGTATCTTCATGAAAGAGTTTTCCAGACATTCTGCAGGACACAGAAAAGAGTGACTGACGAACTGCCAGTATAGATGGAATTGTCTTTGAAATTTTCTGCTTCATGAAAAAGTCTGCTGGATTCTATGGGCCTGTAGACTAAAACTGGATGTCACAACATTACAGCAGAATTTTGGGTGACTGTCCAGGCAGCAAGATGACTCTGTCAGTTCTAGAATTTTGGAAGTTGTTCACAATGCACTTCCTGTTTACTTAGCATCATATCCTTCTGGAGTCTGTGATGGAGGTGAAAATTAGATAGTTATAATTATAGTTTTTATTAACTATTATAAAAGATAAAGTAGATATAAATATTGTAACTGTAATTCTTGCTTGATACCTGTTTTGTTTATTAAAGTTAAAACCTTTTTTATTTAGACATGAAAGGGAAGGTGATGTGGGAAATCCTTCTGTATGTGTATTGCTTTTACTTGGTAATTAATAAAGAAGCTGCTTTGTTCTGTGATAGGGCAGAATAGAGCTTGGTGAGGAAACTAAACTGAATGTTTGAAGAAAATAGGCAGAGTCAGGGAGATGCTGTGTAGCTATCAAAGGAGAAAAATGCCACCAGCAAGAACCTTGCCGTTAGGCCACAGGCCTCGTGGTATAGTATAAATTAATAGAAATGGGTTAATTTAAGATGTAAGAGCTAGCTAGAAACATACATAAGCTGATAGGCCAAGCAGTGTTGTAATTAATGTAGTTTCTGAGTGATTATTTCAGGTTTGGGCAGCCTTGAAATGAACGAGCAACCTCCAACAATAATACTTGCAATATTGATGGTCTTAGAACTTTATAGGTTTAGGCCGGGAGGTAGGGATGCAATTCTTTAATTCAGCACTTGAGAGGCAGGAGCAGGTAGATTTCTGTGTTTTTGATTCCAGACTGGTCTCCAGAGTTCCAGGACAGCCAAAAGCTATATATAAAAATCTTGTCTCAAAAAACAATAAATTCAAAAATAAATAAATAAAAACTGTTTTAAAATAAATAAACTGCATTTATTGCTGTAGTATGCATGGCGTTTTCACATAATGCAAACTTTTATTAGTCTTTAGATATTAGATTTAATTCTTTTATATTTTTTAACTTTTATTCATCTCTCATACATTCCAATTTCCCCTCTCTCTACACCTCCCAGATCCCCCCAACTACTCCTCTCTCCTCTAGATCACCTCTTTCTCTGCTCCCCTTAAAAATGAAAAAGCAGACCCCACCCACCACCAGAAATATTCACTGAACATGGCCTAACAAGGTACAATAAACCTGGGTACAAACCTTCATATCAAAGCTGGACAAAGCAATCCAGTAGAAGGAAAAGGGTCCCAAGCACAGACAAGAAGTCAGAATCACTTCCCCTACACACACTCCCATTGCTGGGAGTCCTGCTAGATCACCAAGCTACACAACAATAAGGTATGTGCAGAGGATTTAGGTAAGACCCATACAGGGCCCAAGTTTGTTGATTCAGCCTCTGTGGTCCCCTATGAACTCTGTTAGTTGATTTGTGGGCTGTGTTCCCTTGGTGTCTCATTGACTGATATGACCCTTCCTCCCTCTTTTGTGCAGGGTTGTTTTAAAAACAAAAAAAAATGTTATTGAGGTCTGAAAACCTGTCACTGTTTTTACAATATACTCATCCTACTTTAATTGAATAGGATAAGAAATATAACTATCACAAGAATGTTTTTCAGCAGATAAGAATAGAACTTTCTTTTTTCTCTTTAGAGATTAGAAAATAATTCACTTATGAAGTTACAAATAATTTCAACCTTGAAGAATAGTTAAGCTTTCATAAGAATTGGAAAGTGGAGAAAATCATATAGAATATTGGCTTACAAAAGTGAGAACAAAGAATTTAATCCACAAAATGCCTGCAAGAGTACAATACCAATAAACATTTTATCAGAAAGTAAAAAAGAAGCTAAACCTTGGTTAATATGCATGCCTTTAAGAGACTGTCCTTCAAAGTTAAAAATTGTATTTTCAGATGATAAAAGTTTGGGAATACAGATTGTAAATTATAATAAGACCCCACTGGTATAAAATCACAAAGCTACAGTCACATTTAGAGATATCATAACATGTAACATATATGATCAGGAGATCTTTAATCATTTGCTGTTTGCAAGGTCTACAGTAATCTGGGAAACTAACTTAACCAACTCAGTGTCAGCTGCTTGTTAGAGCTTGTCCACCACTGTGTGTGACAAAATATGCATAAAAATATTTTAGCTTGTTCATATTTTAAAATATTGTTTGAAAATTTTAATAAAACTTAATTTTGCATCCAGACCAGTTTTGAGTGCAAACATATTCCTTCAAAACTATCTTGTAAAAATACGTTTTACACATTTTGTAATACATTAATAAACATCACGTTTTTATAAGCTATAATAAAATGAAATTATACATTTTTGTATATAATTCATTGTTCTCACCTGAAGAAATGAAATTGTACATCTCTAAAATATGAAAACACCCATAACTACCAAATGATAAATTCATTGTTATACTGAACCACATGTAGTCTCTTCCTTTTACACATTTGCTTTTAATTATTTACGGATTTGTCTTTCAACTTATCCCAAATTTATCCCAAATCTTTTACTTTTGCTAGCAGTGGGCATCTAGTTTCTTCTTATTTGAATACTGAGAACTTTATAAACATGCTGTGATGATAACTATGGGTAGTCTTGCTGGGCAATGAGGAGATGCCAGGTAAATCACAAACCAAGTCGGAGTCATGCTGAAGTGGCAAGTGATTTAACAAAATATGCGGTTTCAACTGAGAGACAGTTTGTGTTATCTAATGTCAAGAGAGGGTTAGTCTGAAAGATTTATTTCTTTATTTGGGCAGAAAAAAAGAACATTTTGTTTTAATTATACTTGACATTTCAAAGTTTTTACAAAAAGCTGTCTTCAGGGAGAGAAACAATTCTCTTTGCTCTTCTTGAGTAGGAAAAGAAAATGAATAAGCATAAACCTCGTGGTTCTTATTCAAAAGTGCAATTTCTCTGACTGTGTTCATTCATTATCTGGTGGTTGTTTTTTGTTTTAACTTCAGAAAAATCCTGATGAGTTTTATCTTATATCCTTTATCAAAATCTAAATATTGATGGAGAAATACTTCAAAAATCAAGAATAAAGTTGTTGTTGTACAAAGCAATATATTATTTGTCATAGTTCTTAAGTATGTTTATTCAAAATAGTAAATTTCCTCAAGAAGATAAAATAAGTAATGAATGATATAGCAAATGCTTCAAGTTTGAGTTTCACAAAATCTTTGGGAATAAACAGACTCTGATTTTCTGAACTTTAGACCTAAGTCCATTGTACATTGCCATTTATTTTGATAGTAGTTGATACATGCATTTCATATATATATATATGATATATTATATATTTATTACTTGGTGAATAGAAATATATATTACACCTAAATGTGTGATATGTATTATTTATGTGTTTTTATATATTAGTGGGTGAGTATAAAATCTATAAACATTTACAGTAAAAATTATTCATTTCATTTTTCATAAAGGTTCCCATATTAATAATTTAACATACCATATTTGAAGTAATAAAATAAGTTAATGAAGTATAAAATACATTATAAAAATGAAATCAATTTATTTTTGCCTCCAGAAAATAGAAAATTGAAGTAATCAAATTATATTAAATAGAAGTAAGATAGATAATAGAAGTTTGCTTTTTATATTTTCAAATTATATTGACTAAATAAAACACCCTTCAAATACTACACTAAATTTGAGTGTAAAATGTAAAATTCTTAAAATATTAAAAAAAATTATTATTGCTTTGCTACAAACATATATACCAAAAATTCAAAGAATATACATTTATAAATATAATACAGTCTGCTCTTGTATGAGAGTAGAGCCATTCCTGAATAAAATGTTAGGTGGAGATATGTAATATGTCAGGCATTTATTCTTAACAGTATTGGTAAGAGGGGAAAAAACAAGTAGCGGGTTATTGGGCCTGATTATATATTTTTTTATTTGTTTGTTTTTTGAGATAGGGTTTCTCTATGTAACAGTCTTGGCTGTCCTGGAACTAGCGCTTGTAGACCATACTGGCCTCAAACTCACAGATTCACCTGCTTCTGCCTCCTAGTGCTGGGATTAAAGCCATGAGCCACCACCACCTCAGTATATATGCTGTTTTGAATGTTGTCTGAATTGTATACATTTCAGATTTTCGGAACAGTATTAATTGTTCTCTTTAATATCTATGTGTGTTTTGTTAATACTTTGAAACTATGTTCATATTAAACTAACTTTAGCTGTCTTTACTTTTAATTTGATTTTTGAGATTATAATTGCAACATTTCTTCCCTCCCTATCCTCCTTCAAAGTCCCAAATGTACCCTTCCAATTTCAAATTCATGGCCTTCTTTTTTGTTGATGTTAGGGTTTTCTTTGTGATTGATAATGAAACTTGAAATAATTCAAAACAAATACTAGTTTCTCCTGGACTTGAATGGGGAAAATAAAAAAGTAAGAAGTTAGGGGGATATAGAAGAATACTACACGGGTTGAAAATGATTAAATTACTTTATACATATTATAGAAATGTCGCAAAATAAAACTTTGGTAAAATACAGTGGGCTAAAAATCACTTTTTAAAAGTATGTTACTTGTATTTATTGTAGAAAAAGAAAGTTCCTATAGTCTTTTGAATGACTTACTAGCTAGACACAGAATATGCTTCTGAATTTTGAATCTGTTTCTCAGTTGTTAGGTTCATATTTCGTTTGTGTGAATACAACACTGATATAAAGTGATATGAATAATTTAAATAGGTATGAAAGCAAGTAAAAATATGGCTCTAAAAGCCTAAATATGCAAAACAATACCTCTATGTATTTGAATCACTTTAATATTCAGCAGCTTTGTTGTCTTTGTTCTTATTCAGGCAAGGGATTTAACATAATACCCATTAGTCCCGCTTTAAAGTGAAGAATAATAGCATGTGATAATTCAATGAATCTGCAAAAATGCATGATGAAAACAGCACTGCTTTTTTTATTAACTAATAAAAATGTTTATTTTAATTGGAGAGATACTGTGTCTAAATGTCTACAATCAGACTCTGGCATTTGAATTCCAAACTTTTGGACGTGTTCTATGTCCCTTAGGCTCAGAAAAAAAGATTATTATGAGTCAGTTGGTGTGAAATGGTGGGTTGTCTAGTAGGGTATCCTTTTGTAAGGTCCTTGTCTGAAGACAACCCGAAGAGCACTTATTTACAAGTTGAGACTATTTAAATTTTATTTTGAAAAATATAGACATTTAGAACATCTTTTTTATTATTCAGTAAAAATGACACTATACTAGTGTGTGAATGTCTGTACTGTCCATGAAATCAAGTCCTTAAAATGCTCATAGATTTATGGGAAGTAAGCATTTTATGTCTTTAAAGTCATTTGAACTTTTAAACTAAATGATTTTATCAATGTTACTACATATAAAATCATATAAACAATTCTTTTCTTCCCTGGGAAAGACCCCTTTCCTGCTCCCAGCTTTTCTCAGTTTCCTATAGCCCTTGGTCACAATTTGGTGACTTCAGCAGGTAGGTATGCGTATTAGTTAGAGTTCCCTAGAGCAGAGGTTCTTAACTTGTGACCCTTTTAGAGAGGTTACATCTTAGGTATCCTGCATATCAGATCTTTACATTACAATTCTTAATAGTTGCAAAATTACACTTATAAGGAAACAATGAAAACAAATGGTCATCCTTGAAAACATACATACAACTAGCCTTATATGACCTGAACAGGTTGCATTTAGGAATGTATATGGCGGTATATACACATATGATAGTAGTAACAATTAACATAAAGGCCACAAACTTGAAGGAGAACAGGGAAGGATGTATAACAACTTTTAGAGAGAAAATGGAATGGTGAAATCTTGTAATTGCAATCTAAAAAACAAGATTTAAGAATATCTCTAAGATAATTTATTAGCTTGTATCATTTTAATTCATCATAAAACTTATGTATGACATTTGCTTTAAAACATGCATTTAATACCATTAAACAGAACATTAAAATATATATAGGAAGAAAAAAATCATATAAACAAACAGTTCACATCCCCAATTATAAATACATATGTGTACATAGAATATGCTATTGGAATTTATTTTTTTTATTTATTAAAGATTTCTGTCTCCTCCCCATGACCGCCTCCCATTTCCCTACCCCTCCCCCAATCAACTCCCCCTCCCTCATCAGCTCAAAGAGCAGTCAGGATTCCCTGCCCTGTGGGGAGTTCAAGGACCTCCCACCTC
>NC_022032.1:25191808-25195561 GCF_000317375.1 Microtus ochrogaster | reverse complement strand
TATACTTTTGTAATATGATAGGGCATCTTTTGGGTATATTCCCAAGAGTGGTATTGCATGTTTCGTTATTGGAATTTATAATATTGGATTTATTCAATATTTCTAGTGAGTTTAGACTCAATTATCATAACTATTTCATTACTTACCTATCATAACTTCAGGTTAACTCATCATATCTTAAATTGTCTTTAAGGAAATGTGTCAGGACACACTATACCTTCAAAGAAAAGTGAGTTGTTCTTGTGAAATTTAACTAGTTCCCAAAGAATCATTGAGATAGAAGTGTAATATCTGCATGCTTAATCTCCCATGAGAAAAGTCCAACTTTTTATATATCAGTGAATAAATTAAGTCTATTATGCAAAACTGTGAAGCAAAAAAACTTTGCCTTAATACTACCAATCAAGCCAATTTTGGGCTTTGATTTGAATGGAGTATCTCCGGTTTTCTCTGAATTCCATATTACAAGACTTATTTTATTTATTTCATTTGCATTGAAATATTTATATCCTTATTTTCTAGTGTCACATTAAAACACATCATCTACTTTTGTAACATCAACCATCATCAATCGATTTCAGACTTCCCCTTTGGCCAATATTCACACACACATTAGAGGTAAAACCATGACCCCATTGCTTGTTTTGTTTCCTAGCTTCATCTCCCTTTTTCTGCTCCTCCTCTTTCTCCTCATAACCCACTCTTTCTCCTCCTTATCACTCTTTCTCGTTCCCTTTCCCTTCCTAATTCTCTACATGCCTACTAACCTCCACTTGGTAAGACTCCAAAGGAACACCCCTTAACCATTTCTTAACAAAAACTCAAATATGTCTTTCTCAATACCATGTGCTTGGTAAGTTTTTCATTTATTTGTCAGTTATTTGTTTAGCATCTTACTCTCACTGGATGATAAGTTCTTAGATGGTAAAACCTGTTTATGCTTACTCTCAGTGAAATCAAAGATGTAATGAATGCATATATCATGTCTTCAATATTAATCAAAGTTAAAGAAAATCAAATAGCTATAACAACTTATTTTATGCTTTAAGCTCCCTCTAGTATTTCTATTTTTTGAAAGAACATTGGCAGCTAGGGACTTCTGAGTCATAGAAATTTTACACTATTGATTTAATATATAAGCCTGTAACAATTACAATGCATCTCACCTATTACTTATGGTATATTATAACTATGTGCAATTATAGGTGTATAACAGATGTTTTCACATACTGAAAGTTTTCTTTTGTATGTTAGTTCATTAATATGAGAAAGAGCAGAAAGTGGCAATGTATCATCTTTAGAGATGTAAAACTTTGCACCATGGGGATTGTTCTCTATCATGCACAGGCACTGTAATTGCTTCGATAAAGCAGTCTGGGATAATCATGTACTAAACATGCTTTTAAATATCTATACTGAATTTTAAAAAAAAAATAGTAATCTGGTGTTATCATCAGTTTGATAAGGAATATTTTATTTTCATTTGTCTCAATTATTTCTGTGTACATTATTTTAAAAATACTTATACTTGCTTGTTAAATTTATTGTTTATATTTATCTTAAAGTACTTCTACTTGAAAACTGGCAGAAATATCAGGTCTTGAAATTTCTATCTTTAATTTGCAATAATTTAATCATTATAATACCATCAGATCCACAAACTCTTGTAAAGATCTGAATGTTTGAAATCCTAGAATGTCATACAGGAAGGAAGCTAGCCTTAATATTGTCTGTCATATGTAGCCAGTGCCTATGAAGGTGAACTGAAGGCAATGCTAGAGGTTGTTATTTTAAATATCACTAAAGGTTAATGCTATTGTAGAACATAGTTGTATAGCATGCATTATTAACTCTGAGAATTCCCAAAATGCCTATATTAATATTTTTGAGTAAGTATTTGTAATACAAATCATCAGATATGCCCACTGTGTGTGACTTTTTGCTACACAGATCTAGTTATAATCTTGTCTCTTCCAGTGGGAAAGGGTCCATATTGCTACTAAGGAACGTCATCTCTTTCTTCCCTTCAGAAGGGATTGTTGCTGTTCTTTTCCACTGGAATTTTTTCTTCTATTTTTATTTTTCATTTTCAACTTATGCTGTTAAGGGTTTTCAAACTTTCTAGAAGCTTAACTTTGATTTTTTTTCACCACAGGAAAGCAAGGACTATTTACCTTCTTTGGGACTAGAAATTTCTCTGTTCGGTGTGGATGAATATCTGAGTGCTGTGCTCCTATAAATGATGATTCTTAGTATCCTCAATGGCACATGATAGTGGCCACACCTCTAAATGTTTGTGTAAACCATTAAAAGTCCCTAATCTTGAAGTTTAGTAAAGCCAACTATTTGAGATGATCTTTCATGGAAAGTATCTTTAATCATTATAGCACTGTACTTTTGGGGGAGACTGGAAATACCATATACATAATACATAACATAATAAACATTTACCTTTATAATGCAAAGACTATTTTTCTATCTTTTCTGTATTTAACTAAGAAAAAAATTAAACTGATACTTGAAAAAAACTGATATCCTGGGGTAGGTTGATCCCGAATTTCCTGAGAAACCACCACACTGATTTCCAAAGTGGTTGCAAAACCAACACCTAACTGTTAGCATTTTGCGTTACCCCAAACTAAAAGTCTAGAGTCTTTATCATTAATTTCTCATTAGCTTTCTGTTGCTGCCAACTATTTATATTATACTATCTCCACAGTGTGATATTCTTTAGGCTTTTTTTTCTAAGAGATTATTGGAATGTGTTGAACATTTGGGAATTGTAAATTATGCATAGGTTCAAATTTGGAAACTTTTGAATATTCCTTCATTTTCTTTCCTTTTATTTTAATGTTATATATTTTTTTTATGTGACAATGGTTGCTGAGGTAAGGACTCAATCCCTTGGAGGCATATGCATTCTTAGTAGCTATTTAGAGAAGCAGTTAATTTATTTTCTCTCTTTATCTTTGATGAGAAACCTATAATTGTCGGCATAAGTTTCTATCATACTAGCAGCTCCCAAATAAGGACACTGAAGCTTTTATTAATTATAAATGCTCAACTGATAGCTCAGGCTTATAACTAACTGGCGCTTACAACATCTTAATCAATTTATGTTCATCTATGTGCTGCCCTAAGGCTCATGACATTTATTTCTCTAGCATGTCTTCCCCCCTGGCAACTGCACTGACGCCATTTTTCCCTCCCAGCATTCTCTCTGTGTCAGCCTGTCTTACTCAGTCTCTTCTACGTGGCTCTTGCCTTTTTATTAACAATGAGAGTGACACCTATTTACAGTGTACAAAGTTTGTTCTATACACATAATGCACAGATTTTTATTCATACCACCCATAATTTTTTATGACTCGTCACTTTTGTAGATGACTTTTCTTGCCGAAATGAGGTCACCTGAATTCAAAAGGTATACCTTCCTGTGTGCAGTTTCTTCTGACTGTTTCAATCTGATGTTAATTTTTCATTAAATTTTGTAAACCATTTTAGAAAATGTAACCTTATGCTTGAGAACTTATTTTTAGTTACTTTTGAAACTGTTTTGCTGATATTCTTATTTGTTACATGTTTTAACTGTCTTGAGGTTCTATGTGCAGAGTTGTTTTATTTATTTATTAAAGATTTCTGCCTCCTCCCCACCACCGCCTCCCATTTCCTGTGCCTTCCCCCAATCAAGTCCCCCTCCCTCATCAGCCTGAAGAGCAATCAGGGTTCCCTGCCCTGTGGGAAGTCCAAGGA
>NC_022032.1:25188052-25190568 GCF_000317375.1 Microtus ochrogaster | reverse complement strand
GAGGGTAAACCTGTGCATAATTATTATAAATAATTTAGCTTTTCTCTTACAGAAAATTAATATAACAATAAAATAAAGCATGAGATTTATAAACATGAAATTATATATTAGAATATTTTATCTTATAAAAATATTTATTGAATGATAATCTTTTATTCAGAATAAATGCAATTAGGCCAAAATTATGAAAATATAAAATTTAACCTTTGTGAAATATTGTTAATTAAACATGTTTAACAAAACAAAGCAAGATGAAGGAACTATATCAAAATGGCAACAAAAAATAAATAAATCCATTATAAATAATAAATAAAAAGGAATAATTATAAAGCACAAAGAAAATTTTAATTACCACTAGCATCCATAGAATATAAACACAAAGGCAGGTAGTTATAAATGTAGAAGGATTTATTTAAACTCTAAGGAGAAAAGCAATACTGTGAATCAATATATCAAAACATCAAAGCAAGTTAATGACATCATTAAATTTAGATTATAGTTTTACTTGAGGCATTTTTCTAGTGTTGTATGCTAATTTATCTGAAATATAAGATAAAACTTCTTTAGATGACTATTGCCTCAAATTAAAAATGATTGTTACATACCTATACACTTATATACCAACAACATGGTGATAATGACCTGAAATGCATTTTTATCACTTTGTCCAATAAGCATAGGCAAAACATTCGACCTGGTAATTTATGTTGATATCTAGTGTACATCATCCCAAAGATAACAGAACAATGCTTGAGGTGTGACCTGGTGTTCCCATAGTTGCCTGACAATAAGAATTAAGATAAAACAGAATAGTGAATAGCTAATATTAAGTTACATGTTTGTACTTTTGGGGGCTTAACATATTGTGACTAATGAATAGAATAGAAAACAAGACAGTTCCTCAGCAGAATATAGATTCTAACACTTTGGCATAGCAGGCACACTAGATGAAATGTATAGACTATGAAATTTATAAAAAATGCATACTGGATGACATTGCAATAGTAGAAGGACATGCAGAGACATTTACAGAGAGGAGTGAGATTGGAAGTGTAGGTGGCTATATAATTAGGTAGATGTAGATATGTAGAGAATTAAGATAATCTCTTAATTTTCCTTCAAAATTAGGTTGGCATTGGATACCATGATGCTGATAGAAGGAGGAACCTATAGTTCCCCATCAATGAATTAATGCCAGGATAATGAGATGAGTTAGCTGTCATAGGAATAGGTTAGTAATGAGATGAGTCTTTTTCCTTTCTACTCTCACTATCTCTCAGGAACTTTCACATAGCACGTTTTCTACCATGTTCATATTAAATCACAATTCTCCAGCTCACTTACTCTTCATCATAGGTCTGTCAGATGCCAGAATTCAGAAATTAAGTCTTTCATAAATTGTCCTGTCCCCAGTATTTAGTTACAGTAACAAAGAATTAATGAATTAAGATGAACAGATTTCTGGATAAATAGATATTTATGTGTACACACACACACACACACACACATATATATACACACACACAAATACATACATCATACATACATACATACATACATACACACACAGCGACAAGGTAGATGCGATTTGACAATTAGTTACTTCTCTGACATAATTGGTTTCTAATGGGCTCTCACAGGCAGACTGTCTCTCAGAGGTGCACTTGGGTAGACTTAAAAAAGAGTTCTCCACCATAAAGTGTAAGCTGTAATTTAACACAGTGGCACATCCTTGTACTCAATAGCTGTATAGGAGGCAGAAGGAACAGGCGTTCAAGATCATTCTCAGCAATGCAAGTAGATCAAGAGAAGTCAGAGCTATTAAATACCGTGCCACAAGAAAAGCAAAGAATACTTCCCCTGAAAACGCACATCTGACCAGTTTTATTTTCTGTTGTAGTTTATGAATTTTTCTATTGCAAGATAACTAGGGCAACAACCTTTTATATCGCACTTAAATTACATATAATGTAAATTTGAACAGAGAATTATAATTTTGGTAAAGGTCAATCTTTAAATAAAGAATAAGGATAAAAGAACAGAGTACATTAATGAAGACCATAGTATACTTTCTGGTCCACACTGGGCTAATTCACATCTCGTTAAAAAAAGCAATTATATTAATCAAAGCTGAATATTTTAGTAAAGCTGATAGAACCAGATATGAGAGTATATATCTAATAAAACTTTTACATAATGCATTCTCTAAGGAAAGTTAAATATTAATTAAATGAGACAAAAATATTTCTCTAATTGCATAAGATTTAACAGCTAACATAAGATCTGATCTCACCAGCTGTCTGTTATTAAAGGATGTGGAAATTTTGTTTCTTTAGATACTTCTAAATTAAAGTAAATAAAAATTCATCTGTCATCCTATGACCTGTGGTGGCTATGAGTTCTTCTATAGTTTAAGGACTTAATTGGATGAATAATGTTAAGATACTCAAAAAATTGATGACAACTCTTATTAAATCTAACAGTAGTATGATTCAGTTGGATTTCATTTTTCTTTT
>NC_022032.1:25182316-25187552 GCF_000317375.1 Microtus ochrogaster | reverse complement strand
CTTCAATGGCAATTTATAAATCACCAACATAAAACTAAATTGTAAAATTATTCCTAAATTTTATTTCTCTATATAAAATTTATCCAATGGTGTGTGTGTGTGTGTGTGTGTGTGTGTGTGTGTGTGTGTGTGTGAACATTTTGGACTGGGTGGAAGATAGCTCTATGACAGAGTGCTTATCTAAGAGGTGTAAATCCCTGGATTCAGTCTTCATATTGTCAAAAAATACATTTCTGCTAACTATGTAACAGATGTTTTGGCATAACATCTGTTAATATTTCATCTTATTCTAGTTATCTGTTGTTTCTGTATAAAAGACCTTTAAAATTTACTTACAATGTTACTACTTATAAAAAAAGTACATTTGTACAATTTTTATTGATTTGTGTATAAATGTAGACTATGATTTTGTAGACATATATTTTTTTAAATATGTTCAGATATTGCAGATGTATTACTTGAAGAATTTTTGTAGGTGACCAATTATTATAATTAGTCCATGCCAGCTTTTCTAGTTTTAAGGGTCTTATTGTACAAATATATTACTCATAAAATATGCTGAAAATAGTTTTCCTAGAAGTTACAATTTATATTTAGTGTGGTTAAAAGTTGCTTTAATGTATAAGTGCTGTGGTTTTTTTTTATTTATGTTAATTGATGTTTTGTTTTCTTTAATATGAACATGAATGGACAAAATGACTTACCTCACTGCTAGAAAGGAACAATAAAAGATAATATTTCCTAAAATAATATACACTCTACAGCCTATTTTCTTCCTATCACGATCTATCTAATTACAGTTCTATCACTGACTAATAGTGCCAGAAGCTGGTGCTAAACATTTTCTACAGAAACCAAAAGATATATATAAATTAAAAATATAGACCAGAGTACATGATGGGAAACTGTAGGGTAGAAAAAGCAACAAAAGACTGCATTTTCCAAACTTTAGGTGGGACCAAAATATGCCACAGAAGATAACATATTAATATTATATGGAAATAAGACACACACCAATAGATATATACTCAACTTAGTTACAATAAATTCCATTAAGAAAAGTTAAACTCACATAATTTGTAAGACCACATGTAAATCTCCTAGCTTTTACAAAATCTAAAATAGAATTTTCATATTGAATAAGTGTTAATATGAACAATTAAACAATGCAGTAAAACATCAGCCAAATTAATATGTTAATAAATTTTTTTTTCTGAATTATGTTTACTTTAAAAATTTTACTTCTTGGCTTAGCCACAGTCTTAGTCTACCGAAGTTCAGTTTCTGTCTCAATCAGCTAAATGAAGCTCATTTTTCAATTCACTCATCATGAACACTTTTTTAAATCTTTATCTCAATTGGAAAGCATGAAAATCAATAGAACATTTTATAATAAGTTGGTTACTCTGTTCAAAATTCCAGGTCCACACTTAAGAGAAATTAATTTATGATTTCTCTTTCACTAGTTTGCACTTTAGCTATAAAATTCTCACATTCTTAGGAACAATATAAACTAAGTACTCAATTGAGCGTTTACCTAAGATTTTAATGTGTATACATTACTTTTTCCTTCAAACTGAGAGGTGGCATAATTTTGGGGTGTCTGAAATTTATGAACTTCACAGTTTTAACTCCTCCATTTTCTGGGGAAACTTTAGTAAACCAATTGTCCAAATCTGTAATAAAACAATTTACATGATGTCAGTTTTCAAAAGTTTATTTCATACTGATCCATCATTTATGCAAGAATTAATGACTTGATAGGTACATAAGAGGAAATATTTATTACTTCGCCTTCAATAATTTCATCTGTTTTTATTTCTCATTTAATTCAGCTGTATATAACAATTTATTTCTCTTGAAGAATGGGTGTGGTGGCATTCTCCTGTAATTTCTGCTCTTGGTTGTAGAGGCTGGAGTCTCAAGAGTACAAAGTCCTTCTCAGTTCGATAATGTGTTTGAGACCAGTCTATGTTACATAAAATCCTGTGTTGAATGACTTTTCTTGGACAGATATGAACAGAGTTCTGTTTGCCTTGGAAAGAACACCAAATGCAGACTGAAGAAATGATTGCACTTAAGTCTGGCTTTAAAAATCAGTTTGTTTACTGGGTTATTTAAAAAGGATTTAGACAGGGGATTAGTTACCCAATCATAGACAGCTCAAGGCTTTCCCAAAATGTCCAAACCAGCATGAGGGACAAATTACTACCAAAAAACTGGATCCTTGCATTTTCTTGCACAATTACAGACTGTTTTGTCAACTATCACAGGATCAGTTCCCTTTAGCTACTTTTTCTGCTCAGAGAGGAGTTAATGAGCATTTTAATATTCCAAACTCATAAATATTTTAAGTCTCTATTCATTTTTGAGCCATAATATCTAAGCTCCATTTTTCAGGAAGTAATATTTCAATTCTGAAGACATATCTAAACATGTTCATCGAAGGAAAAACAGCAAACATATTAATGTAAATATTCTTAAAATCTTCAATACTAGTCCCTCCGAGTATCAATAATATACACGGAAAACCAATCGAAGTCAGAGGTTACATTAATGGTATAAGATCACTTTAAATTTGTAAGAATAGAGGCTACTATCTTCATATAGAGAATTAACAGAATTATTGTACTAAAACTTTGATAATTTAAACTTCAGATGACATATCACTAGAAATGCATAAAGCTTGGTAAATGATCACAAATATAAGTAATTTAAAATGTCTTTTTAGAAACATGTTTCACATGAGTGGATTTTATTATCAACAATTCTGTTGCATAAAAATATTCTAGATGTGTATGACACTGATCTTAATATTGTTAAGAATAAATAAGTAATGCTTTAGGGATTTTTTATTTCATCGAATTGATAAATACTTAAATTAATGTCATATAACTATTGCCATCTTCTTTTATGCATAAAGAGATAAACCATGCATGAATGCTCTACTCTGTGATTAAAAACACATTATATTCAAAATCCTATCTTATGTTAGAGGAAGAAATAAGTTTTCTAAAATAACCAATAAGCCTATAGTTATATTCCTACTAATAATTTCAATTCATCTTGTACAAATATAAAATCATTTATTAATAAATAGTAACATCTTTTAAAATATAAAAGAAAATATAGAAAAATGGCAATTCAAGTAGTTAGGATTTTTTTAGTTTAGTTTTTTTTAAGATTATATATATATGTACATACATTTCATACATACATGTATGTAAATATTGTCTCTTGTTTTCCTTTTAACACAAGATGTCATCTACAGATATCCACTTGCAAGCATGTCAAATATTAATTTCATTTTTCAGTACTAAGGATAATTCTACTTCTTGTAGCCTGTCGTTTTTGACTTCCCAACAATTGGAGGGCCTGTTCTCTCCAAGTTGCCCCACATTGCAGTACTTAGCTGGGACCAGTTAGCTACCAGTGTCCTGGTTCCTGTCCTTCTTCTTGATTTCTCTAGAGAACACTACAGTGGACAGAACTGCATGCTGTGATTCCCTCCTCCCACTACATCTCCCTTGACTTAAGTCTTGCTGCCCTCTTTGGCCAGAGCACTCCTAGTTCTGGTTCTGTCAGTCTCTGTGGACCCAGATCCCAAGTCCTACTTTAGAGACCAACAGAGCCAACTCATTTCACCCACCTGCTAACCTATCTTTCACCCGACCCACTGCATGAACCTGGGACTGCTTGGCATTTGAATCTAGAGTGCCAGCCAGAATTTTATATTTGGGTCCAGTTAAATCTGAATCCTAAAACCAAATATACCCCCAAGAATGAGAACCAAACATTGTTCTTTTGTCTACAACCTGTCAGACTGAGGTAAGAGTAATAAAATAAGTGTACATCTACCCAACAAAATAAGAGCAACTGGCCATTCAGACAAAGAAACACCACAAACATCACAGTCTTAGACATCCAGATCAGATCACAGAAACACAACATGAACATTCAATACAAAAAGCTTTCTTCAGAAGCCAGTGGTTCTATTGTATCTATTGTAGCACACCTCAAGAAAAACAAATTAGTTCAAATACAAGGACTTTAAAGTATCACCCTTCATCTGGTGATGGATGGAGATAAAGACAGAGACCCACATTGGAGCACCGGACTGAGCTCCCAAGGTTCAAATTTGGAGCAGACGGAGGGAGAACATGAGCAAGGAAGTCAGGACAGCGAGGGGTGCTACCACCCACTGTGACAGTGGGGCTGATCTATTGGGAGCTCACCAAAGCCAGCTGGACTGTGACTGAAAAAGCATGGGATAAAACCGGACTCTCTAAACATGGCGGACAATAAGGGCTGATGAGAAGCCAAGGACAATGGCACTGGGTTTTGATCCTACTGCATGAACTGGCTTTGTGGGAGCCTAGCCTGTTTGGATGCTCAGCTTCCTGGACCTGGTTGGAGCGGGGAGGACCTTGGACTTCCCACAGGGCAGGGAATCCGGACTGCTCTTCAGACTGGAGAAGGAGGGGGAATGGAGTGGGCGAGGGGGAGGGAAATGGGAGGCGGGGAGGAGGCGGAAATTTTTTCAATAAAAAAATAATAAAAAAAATAAAGTATCACTTCTTTCCAGGACCAGCATCAGGAAATCTGGCTCACTATGAAAAAAGTGATATGTAATTTCCCTATGTATGCTTTGAATATGTTTTTTCTTACCATTGGTTGAGGAATAAAGCCATTTAGGTCAATGACTTAGCAGATTAAAGCCTAGTGGTAAGTCAAAAAAAAAAAAAATGGAGAAAGAGTAGGGCCAAGTCGGAGAGTTACCATGTAGCTTCCAATGGAGAAGGACATGCCGGAACTTTGCCTCCTAAGCCAGGGCCTCGGGTGATACAAAAAACATAATAGAAATGGCTTAATTTGGGACGTAAGAGCTAGCTGGGAATATACTTGAGTTATTAGCCAATGTTGTAATTCACCTAGTTTGTGTTATTATTCAAGTCTGGGTGGCTGGGAAACAAACAAATTGTCTCTGTTTAAAAAATGGCACATCAATGTAAGGCAACTATATCCACATAAAAACTAAGAGAGCTTGGGAAGAAATTCTAGATGCAAAATAACAGAGTTAAACACAGCTTCTTGGTAACCACATTATTTTCCAGATAGCTTCTGTTTGCTGGTGGTGAGCAGAGGCACACCTCCTTTACAAAAATGGTTCCTAATGACATCTTGAATTTTGCTGCAGATGGATGGAAATAGAAAACACTTTACTCAGTGAGATAAC
>NC_022032.1:25175552-25182041 GCF_000317375.1 Microtus ochrogaster | reverse complement strand
ACTGAGAAGGAGGAAGGGTGGATATGGGAGCAGAGAAGAAGTTATCTTAACTAAGGGAGCCATTTTAGGGTTGACAAGAGACTTGGCTCTAGAGGGGTTCCCAAGTGTTCAAAGGGATTTCCCCAGCTAGGTCCGTGGGCAGCAGAGGAGAGGGCGCCTGAACTGGCCTTCTCCCATAGTCACACTGATGAATATCTTGCATATGACCATAGAACCTTCATCTGGTAATGGACGGAGATAGAGACAGAGACCCACATTGGAGCATTGAACTGAGCTCCCAAGGCCCAGATAAAGAGAATAAGGAGGGATAACATGAGCAAGGAAGTCGGGACCGCCCGAGGGGTGCGTCCACCCACAGAGCTCACCAAGGCCAACTGGACTGGGACTGAACCGGACTTTCTGAATGTGGATGACAATGAGGGCAGACTAAGAAGCCAATGATAATGACACTGGATTTTGATTCTACTGTATGTACTGGCTTTTTGGGAGTCTAGTCTGTTTAGATGCACTCGTTCCTAGACCTAGATGGAGGGGGGGAGCTTGGACTTCCCACAGGGCAGGGCACCCTGACTTCTCTTAGAACTGGAGAGCGAGGAGGTAGGGGAGTGAGAGGGAAATGGGAAGATGGGAGGAGGTGGAACTTTTTAATAAATAAATAAATAAATAGTAAATAAATAATAAAATAAAATAAAAAGGGAAGGGTTCCTGACTCAGCATTAACAGAAAAATCTGCAAGCCTTCTTTAAAAACAAACAAAGAAACAAAATCCATGGCTTCCTGGTTCATGCTGGTAGCACTAACTCACGCTCTTTAAGAAGAAAGACTGGATTTGTGGCTACGTATTGTTGAATTGGGTTTGTGAACAGAGTGCTACATGTTAACTGATGGAAAAGTAGAAAGCTGCATCCCTGGAACTAGCGCAGAGGGCAGGGCTCATAGAACTGGAATTAAACATACCTCCTCCATGTTGAACTGAACAAAGTCAATAGGCAAAGCAGCTTAGTCCTAGATATGACCACTTAGCATTAAGAAAAATGGAACTCCTGATCAGAAAATGATTACAGATAAGAAATAAAAACAGATTCAGACAAAAGAAGACCTCTGAATGGGTCCCAGTATTTAATAAATGTACATAGGCTTTGCAGACAGAGAAAAAAAGGATATAGACAGTTAAGAAAAAGTAAAGTCTTTAAAGAGACAGAGTGCAGACAGTCATAGATAAAAAAATAAAAAAAAATTAAGCCATGTAAAGATAGAAAATACACAGAGAATCTGGATTATGTATATTATTTTGTTTGTGAATTTTGTGACTGTGAATAAGCTAAGTACAGAGAGACCTTTTTGTATAGGCTGCTAAGCTAAACAAACATATATATTTAAAGTATCATGGCTTCAAAGTTTGGGTATAAGAATATGTTGATTTGGGAAAGAGATTCTGGTTTTGTTTCCACAGATGATGAGAACCTGTGGATTTCTTTCAAAGCAATATCTTTTGATGGACCAGGACTCCCTGAAAGATCTCCATGACCCCCCCCCAACTACTTTGCCCAACAAAAAGCATGAAGCAATTTGAACAGAAATGCATCCAAATTTCCAAATCTTTTTTTTTATATATATATAAATGCTTGTTTTCATTTAAAGGTGGATATGATGTAGAGATGAATATTTTGCTTTGGTATGAATCTTGGTTTATTGATACAAATTTGAGAAACAACCTAAATGTCCCTCAACCGAAGAATGGATAAGGAAAATGTGCTACATTTACACAATGGAGTACTACACAGCAGAAAAAAAACAATGACATCTCGAATTTTTCAGGAAAATAGATGGAGCTAGAAAACATTATTTTGAGTGAGGTAACCCAGACCTAGAAAGACAAATATCACATCCACTCACTCATAGGTGGTTTTTAAACATAAAGCAAAGAAAACCAGCCTACAAACCACAATCCCAGAGAACTTAGACAACAATGAGGACACTAAGAGAGACTTACATAGTTCTAATCAGCATGGGAAATAGAAAGTAGAAAAAGACAAGATCTCCTGAGTAAATTGGGAGCATAGGGACCTTGGGGGAGGGTTGAAGAGAGAAGGAAGTAGAGAACAATGTAGAGCTCAATAAAAATCAATTAAAAATGAAAAAAATAAATAAAAGGGTTGGTTATAAATGATATAAAACAATTTAATGTCAATTTTGTTATATGTATTTCTCCTCTTCTTTAAGGTATTGTATTTGTACAGCTCATTTAAAAATGTAATGTATAGTTAAGAAATATAGATTAATAGATAGTCATTTATAATAGTCAAACTTTAGTCATGTTAGTTATGTTTTTCTGGCTGTACAGAGATATATTTCAGATAGATAGGTATAATTCTAATCTTTCAAAGACATACAGAATATGGCATTTAAATGTTTTAAGAACTATACTTTTCTTGGCAATGAGACATGTCTTCTCCTTGCAGCATTAATTACTTTGGAGAGGTTTATAAGCATTGAAGAAACATATATGAAATTTGCTTTCAATGTGACAAGGCTAGCCATTTGGGCAGGAAATTTCTCTTGCCTAGAATGCTTAGATTGTATGATGTATTAACTGGACATGAAAGACCCACAAAAATAACTCCTAAACTTGCCTAAAGAAGGTGAGACAGTCCTTAGCATTCCTACTTTGTGACAGAGTCTTCCAGACATTTTGAAGGACACATAAAATAGTAGCTGATCGACTTTGACATTACAAGGGATAACAGACCTTCAAATTTTCTGCTTCAGGGAAATGTCTGCTAGATACCGTGGGCCTGGAGGTTAAAGATGGATTCAGGTTAAAGATGGACATTACAGGAGAACTTTGGGTGACTGTTCAGAAAGCAAGATATCTCTATCAATTCTAGAATTTTGAAAATTGCTTATAATTCACTTCCTATTTACTTAGATAATATTATATCCTTCTGGGATTTGTGATGAAGTTGAAGAAAGATAGTTATAGTTATAAAAGATAAATTAGATATAAACTTTAGACTCTATTTCTTTTAACTGCATTCATTTCAAGTTGAAAGTGTTGTAGTATGTGTCTAACCAAGTCTTGGATTTACCATCTCATGTACATGAAAATTCTTCCCACTGATCATTAAACCTTACTGTATACCATGTTTCTCCTTCAGTTTTGGTGTTGTGATGGTTAACATAATAACAGTGTCACTTTGGGAAGCACAACAATTTCTCATAAATTTCAGTATTCTGTCTTAGAATGTCACTATTCAACTTTTAAGAATCAAATACATTTACTTTAAATTAAAATTAACCTACATCTAACTCAGTCACTGTCCACTTCTCTGTCTCAGGTACTCTCAATAAGTGTGGGTTTTATACTGTGTTGGATCACGACCTTTTGTTTCTATTCAGTTTTCAGTCCTTAGAATCATGTCACATAGAGGAGATAAGCATTCTAAAACCACAAAAATGATTTACTTATCCAATGGTAGACGTGTCTTTCATAGCTGTGTCTGTCATTGTAGCAATTTTATGATGATGTCACAGTATATTTTCTGTGTTGTGGCGGTGTTGTCCTCTTTGATTGATGGTGTATTTTTCCTGCTGTACTCACAATTCTTTCTGTGTTGATAGAGTTGAAACAAGAAGCAGCTCTTGCCTCATACATCATGTGAGGAGGCTATGACTCAAGCCAGTGGTAATTTTCTACATCACTCATTTGTTCCCCAGGAAAAGTCTTCCCTTGCTGTGATTAAATCATGGAGTCTATGGCTCATAGTAGTTTTATTGTTCTTAACATGTTTTTGCAAATTCCAAGATTTTTTTTAAATATCTTATATAGTGGTATTTTAATTGTATTTTAGTTAATAAAGACTGCTTAAAGATCTGAGAGTAAAACAACCCCACTGGTCAGCCTTACAGACCAGGTTATAGTAACACACACCTTTAATTCCAGTAGCCATAATGACATGCACCTTGAATCCCAACAGCCACACTAGTTTCCATAGAAACCGGAGGTTAATTCCTTTAATCAGAGTGGTGCATGTTTTTAATCCCAGCCCTAGAGAGGATTATAAAATCGGAGGAAACAGCTCTAAACACAAAGTACCATTCTGAGATTCTTGGAGTCAGGTTTGCCCTTTCAGACTGAGGTCAAGATAAGAACCAATGGCTGTTTTGCTTTTTAGATCTCCAGGTTGAACCACAATTACTCTCTTTGAGTTTTTATTAATTGTGAATCAGTCTCATTTTGATTAATTTCATGACTGCCATTTTCTTTGGGATTTTATGTATAATCTTTGTTTACTTAAATAAATCAGAATTAATAAAAAGATAATAAAAATACAGTGCCATTAACTCTAAATCTATCAAAAATATTTTATAATCTTCACTCAAAATTACCCATTGAACTTCTTCCCGCCTTGTGCTCACTTCTACTGATTCTGCAGCATGTTTTACAGTAGTTTTCTATTAAGAGTTTCTTAATGAGAAAAACTCCTCACCACCCCCTGTTCTGAATGATTCAGTTGAATTTTTGATCAGATGGTTTAGCAGAATTATATGTCAAGATAATTTAGCCTAGACTGCCTTTGAATTAGATTGAGAAGTCAGTTGCAGCTCTTTAGTCTTTATTTCTGTCTTTGTATTTTAAATAACTTCTATATTTTATCTAGTTTCTTGTGCATTTTATTCCATTGATATGGTTTCCCCATCATATTAGTGGACACTACTACTTTTTTATTAAGCATAGTTCTTTCAATTTTTCTCACATGAAGAAACACACTAACATTTTGTGTTTTCTATGGGGTTGTATGAACAGATCCACTGTATCTCTCTTGCAAAGCTAGACTACAATCACATACAAGCTGACATCACAGTGGTTTGGCAGAAGAAATACTAGTTTTTCAGTCACATTGAATCTGACACTCATAACTGGGAATGTCTTCTATCTGTTGTTACTTCAGGAAATGAAATGCTATTCATTTTATAATACTTTTAGGACATTACAAGGTCTATGTTTGTTTAGCATCTATTGTCTTCTTAGCAAGGGAAAATAAGGATGTCTAGGGTACAGTGGGGCATAATGTCTCCAAAACAGATGTTAGTATTTTCTATAGTATGTTAATCAAAATGTCATATAGCTCTATTCTAAACAATTTAAAGACTGTTGACATGGGAATATTTATGGAATTTTGATGAATCATGTCTAACCACTGCAAAAAGGATAGTTTACAATAGAATCTAGCATAAGAATTCAGAAGCTGTCAAATGAAACCATTATTATTATTGTTCTTCCTATTATACTTAGCACTATAATTAATGACTGCATCTTTGAAGTTCCTCTAGGATGAGCATATCTTATTAAATTTATTGACATTTGATGGTACAAAAGATAGGAAAATATAGCCAAGAAAAAATTCAATTACTAAAGACAATAGGAAAAGATCGACATTGAGATATTCAAGGACTTGTTTCTAGTTTCTAATGTATCCCAAAAGAAATTGTTCAAAGTAAGGACTTGGTAGTTTGATTCCTGATAAAGTTTGCTATCTCTGCTGTCAAGGATATAAAAGAAAAGTGAATGACACAGATGAACAGCTTGTAATCTCAACTCAATTAATGGGTAGATTTGTCTAGATATAATTGAGTCAGTGATGCAGTTTTTGTATTAATTAAGTTAATAAAGAGAGATAATATTATCCATCATTTCCACAGAACACAATGACCAAATAATAGGAACCTAGAGTACAAGGTTAAGAAAACTGAAAGTGCTAGGATTTTCTGAGTTTGAACCGTGCTAATCATTTAATACCTTAAATGTCTGAACTTACTCTCTGGTCTTGTTCAGGATTAATATTTGTTTCTCTGGTCAAAAGCTAGCTTACATAACATTTCCTTCTCTCCACTAATGCTGGCTGAATTTCTTATAAATCATTTTTTAATGATTTTACAAAGAAACAGAATTTAATGGATTTATCAACATTTGATGCTTGCATTTTTATAAACAGTCAATCGGTGTAATAAGAACCGTACAAGAAAGGTAGAATCTATTTACATAACTCTAGTCTTTGTAAGAAATCATAATTTGAAAGTCCTCCAAATTTTACTCTGAGTAGATATGTCAATATTTGGGGAAAGAGAGGCATACATCTCAAACTTGAACTAAAATCTTCACTATTAAGAAGATATATCTCGGCTTCTCAGTCAGCACCCATTGACCGCCATGTTCAGAGTCCCGTTTGATCGCATGCTCCATCAGTCCCAGTCCAGCTGACCTTAGTCAGTTCCTATTAGATCAGCCCCACCGTCACATTGGTTGGGTGCACCCCTCGCGGTCCTGACCTTTTTGCTCATGCTCTCTCTCCTTCTACTCCTCATTTTGACCTCGGGAGTTCAGTCCAGAGCTCCAATGTGGGTCTCTGTCGCTATCTCCATCCATCGCCAGATGAAGATTCTATGGTGATATGCAAGGATAATGTCACTGGGTTTTGATTCTATTCC
>NC_022032.1:25127762-25174306 GCF_000317375.1 Microtus ochrogaster | reverse complement strand
ATGGGTTCTGAAATCCCTCTGACCTCCAAGGGCACCCAAATACAAAAGTGCATTAATACACAGTCACACATACGTATACAAACATAAAGTTGTAAATTAATCCTTTCTAAAAACAGAATATTTAGTTTGGATTTTGTCTTCAAACTTACCCTACTGTTGCTTGATATTTAATTAAAACTATTAAATATAAGCACACAAATGTATTTATACTTACTATATTTTATAAAATTATAGAAGTTGCAATGTTCTGGCAAAGGAGTCAGTGCCAAATTGATTCATTGCATATGACACAATATATTTAGCTAAATACATCTGAGCTTGAATTTGCTTTTTGAAACTGACTGTACTAGGCATCTCCATATCAAATTTTTTGCTTCCTAATCTTGATGAAATATGGTCATTCTTGAGAACTGAGATGATATGGGTTATGAGAAACATGACTGAATCATAGCTCTAGGTTGGACAGTATACCAAGTTAACCATTAATCACAATTACAAAGTTTTCAAATTATTACAATTTTTAATTTAGTCTATATAAAATATGTTCATTAGAGCAATAGCTCATGTAATTTATAGCTTATATTCATCTGTATGTGTAATAATTACATGTCATTTAAATAAACATATATAGTTAGACTTAATTTTGATGGCTCGTTATGTTTAATAATTTTCTAATAGATTTTTTTGGTGTGTGTGTGAGAGAGAGAGAGACAGAGAGACACAGAGAGATAGACAGAGACCCAGAGACAGAGACAGAGAGAGAAAGAAAAAGAGAAAGAGAGAGAGAGATGTGTGCATCATTATGTGTTTTTGTGATTTAGTGCAAGTATGCAAGTGTTATGCCTTATGTGTAGGCCAGAGGACA
The DNA here is from genome assembly GCF_000317375.1 of Microtus ochrogaster. NCBI lineage: Eukaryota > Metazoa > Chordata > Mammalia > Rodentia > Cricetidae > Microtus > Microtus ochrogaster. Next base: position 25,173,441 of record NC_022032.1, on the reverse strand, counting down.
ATCTTGGGTGCCAGCATTTATCATTTATTTTGCCCTTGTCCGAATATGGTCTCTTCTTATTTGCTGCTGTAGATAGCCACTTAAAGGGCATTCCGGGTTTGGGTGATTGTTTGAGTCTCCTGGTTGGTGTAAACTGGGACTATAGATGCTTATTCTCTTTCATCTGTTTTTTTTATAATTGACTTTTATTGAGCTCTACATTTTCCTCTGTTCCCCTCCCTGCCTCCCCTATCATCTGGTTTATATATGGGGTCTGAGAATCTGCAGTCAGGTCCTCAGGATTGCATAGAAATGCTTAATATATTCAATAGTTTCCTTAGGAAAAGGACTTTCAAACAATTTGCACATAATATTTTTTTCTTGAAGAGTAAATAATTCTTCTCTGGTCTACTAAATCGCATATATGCCATTAAAATTTATTTTTTTCATGCATAATTAGCGACTTAAAATTAGCAAAATATGGAGCACAATTTTGCTTGTAAGCCATATACTATCATTGGCATACAAAGAAGTCCATATCTTAAACCCTAGAATTTGTAGACATGTATATTCGTTTATCATATTGATCATTAAAAGTGTTTTTATTATCTTTTCCTTCCTGTGTCCTTTGTACACTCACAGGTTATGTGCAGACTGTTCTCTCAGGGCTCTGGGAGTGCTCAGAGGACAGAACTAACTAGCTGGTGCTCCTCTAATTAACACACATCCCACACTCCCCATGGCATAAATGAATTTCAAAAGCCTTCCCTTTAGACCTTCTTTCTCCTTAAGAATTAAATTTACTTTTGTTGTCATCAGCATCAAAACATTGTCAGTTTCAGAAAGCTGTCATACTCTTCCATGATCATATCAATTAACTGTCAGTTTTCTTTGCCATATTTTAAATTCCAAGCTGTCACTCTCTGTAAAATTCTCACTACCTTGATTTAGCATCTGTTTAGATTTCATGTGAATTGTTCCATTTATTGCCACTGATTTCAAACTTTGTCACAATTTCTTCCACTTCCACATATTTTTGTTTTGAATGTAAAATCACTCTGCAACTGCAAAGGTTCCCTTCACTTTTCTACTGGGTCCTTTGAATTGGGATTTCCTCAGTCATTAATGTCTTCCCAATTCTTGCATCTGTGACTTATCTATTGAAAATGGTACATTTTCCAAGTTTGCTTTTGCTTTTGCATTGTTAAGGTTTGAACTTAGGGACACAATGCATTTTCAGCGAAGGCCTCTATTGCTTCTCTGTTGCTGTCTTGGAACAGAACACTTTTATGAGGGGGAGGGGGCTTGGCCCTTCCTCAACTTAATGTGCCAGGCTTTGTGGACTTCCATGGGAGTCCATGAGAGGAGTGGATGAGCATGAGTTGCGGGGGGAGAGGGGAGGACACAGAAAGCCATGTGTGGTGGAGGAACTGTGGTTGATATTTAAAATAAATAAAAATTTTATAAACTGTAGAGGGAATATGCTGCACAGTAACAATATAGTTAAATATAATAAAGAAAAATTTCATGTTCAGGTCAATGTCTGCCTCTCAATGGCTGAGCATCTATCTCAGAGCAAACATATTGATGAGTCCCTATAGGTCATAAACCTACTACTTAAGAGATCTCAGGAGAAATTAACACTTCAGAATTATGAAAAAACAAGAAATAATGATTTATACCACTGTGATTGATATATACGTTGCTATGAATATGAAAACATTCAGAACTTGGTCCTCAAAACTAGATATTGAAATAGAGCAAATACCAAAGACTTGTGGCTTTGAGTTTAGAATTGGTGCCAGGTGGATACTATCTGTCATATCTGTCAGACCAAGAACAGTGAGAAAATTCTTTGTGAAGACTAGTAGACTGACTCACGTAGGCTTGGAAGAAGGAGCATATGTGTTGTTTATTGAAGTGTTGTCATGTGTTCCTTTAGTGGAATCTTAGCAGAAAGAGCCTGGCTTAAGCACTTTTGCTCACGAACAAGGAAATGGGTTAATGAAGGCTACTCCTTTTTTTTTTTACAGTACCTTGAGTGGATTATGTTCTAAAATAGTGATCCTAACATTCCTAATACTGAAACCCTTTAATACAGTTCCTCCTGTGTTAGTCACCCCCCAACCATAAAATTATTTCATTGCTACTTTATGAGTGTAATTTTGCTACAATTTGTCAATTTGAAATGTCAATTTCCAATATGCAGGATACCTGACATGTGACTTCTAAAGGCATCACAATCCACACCTTGAGATCTGCTGATGTAAATGCACTAGTTTTGCATTTCCATTTCCACTGAATTGAAAGAAAATATTGAGAGTTCTAATATCTGGCACCATGTAAAACACACTCACTCTTATTTATAAATAGTAAAACGGTAGAAAATTTCCATTTAACAAGTCTTTTTATTTTTTTTTCCTACAAAGTTAAAACCTGTGCATGGCTCAGAAAATCTTATCAAAGTGGGGTTACTGGATGACCTCGTCTAGTTAGAAAGGGTCTGGAAATGTTGAGAACACCCAGCCTGACAGGAAAAGCTGACGGAGTCCTCCTACAAAAGGAATGTTGGTTTTCCTTCAACTGACAACTGACACATGAACAGCTCTCTATTACAATGCATTTTTTTTTTGTTGTTGATTCACTTCATTTTGTGTTTGTGGTTTTGGGAACAGATGTCTTTTCCTATATCCAAGGCTGCCCTAGATCTAACCATGTAATCCAGTCTAGTGTCAAGCTCAGAAAGCTTATATAGATGTCAGTCATCGGTCTCTGGGGAATGCTTACAATAAACCTTTTATCTGAACAGTTATTCAGCTCTTTTACTAAGTTAATTCGCCATTATTTGTTCCTTTCTTAATTATGTATTTTAGTCCTTAATTCAGGTGCATGGCGATTTACATTTAAATCTGCTTTCTTCAGCTTTTCTTTGTTCTTGTCCATGTCCTTCCAAAAAGCAATGAGTATATCATATGTATGCATTCTTTTCATGGTCACTACAATAATTACTATTTCCTATATATTCTTGTCCAGTTAAACAAATAAATGACTGGGCTGTGATAGAGAATGTTGATGCCACATTCTGGACTAGTCAGTCCTCTTTGATGGTGTTGCTTACCTCAGGAACACATTACTCCCTATCGTCTCTGTGATTTTATTTCTTTTTCTAGTAAAGCTTGTAACTTTATAATGTGACTCTCCATTGAGTAGAACTCATAACCTTTCAATCAGTATCAATAAAACATCTGTAATTGAAGAGAAATTAAAGGAACTTTTTTGGACTTAACTGCCTGTATTCCCCTTGTAAAACAAACATATATTTTTCAATTATCTTTTTCCAGTGAATGCCATTCCTATTCTTTTTATGTGACATAGTTATAAATACATTCCTATAAATATTCACAGTGACAAAAACCTACCTTTCTAGATTGCAAATTCTCAGTGTTTTCTTACTTGGTGTACATTGAGAGGGATTTTATAATGCACCATTCCCTTAACTGGCTTATGTTGTTGATGGTTGATCACTCAGCAATAGGGGGACATTTCTACCTGTATAGTCTCTGGCACAGAAAACCAGTGTGTAACTTGGTCCATTGACTTTCACATAGAAAACTTTCTGTATTGAGAACTGGAAGTGATATACAATCTCCTAAAAGCCTTTTTTTTCAAGTCACTAAATCATGATGGCAGAAATAAACTCTTAAATGGTTGGTGAAGTATATTGTATATTGTAAAACAGATTCTTTCTTAAGCTTATTAAACTAAGAGGCAGCTTTGGTTCTTGGTTGTTGCTATTGATGGGTTTATGCAAACTGTAAAAAAAAATACATGATCTTGAATCTGCCATTTCATTCCCTGAGTTATTACCAGTACATTAAACTGCAAATGCAATGCAAATTTTAATTTGAAATATTTTGAGAACAAGCTATAAGTGAAGTTTAGATAGCTTTTTGGTCATTAATAGGAAGCAAAAATGAAGGCTTAGGAACATATTCTATTAATCAAAAAGATTATATATATATACATATATATATATATCCGAACTAAATATTATATTACATGAGTAAATGAAATAGCTTTAGATTTTCTACTTCCTAGTGAAAGGCATAAGAAAGCTATTTCAAAAAGAGGGCTGTTAGCAAGCATTATAAAGAATAGCATCTACAAGAGGTACATATGTAATAATACTTAATGGTATAATATCATTCAATGGAAAATGTAATGGTCAGCATGAATTTATTTTTTTACTAAAATGTATTCTAACATTAGGATTTTATGGTGTATAGTTTCTAAATTTTCATTTATCATAAAAGCTTTGAATTCCAAATAGAGACAACCAGGCATTATCACAAAGGGGAATTATAAATACTTTCTCATAATTATTTATTACAATGCCTAAATCACTTTTGTGGTAGTGAACTAGAGTCTGGGGAGACTGACATTTGATCTGGTTTAGAAAAGCAGACCGCTTTAATCAAATTAGTGTGCATAAAAGTTTCATAAAAATTGTGTAGTAATATTAGCGTTACATGTACCTTGTCATTTAGGGATCGGGAATGCCTAACAGTTAAAATGTAAATAATGACAGATCCACAAGTAGGAACTATGGATGACATTAATTTATAGTGATGCACCTCACCTTTCTTTGACAAGTCATGCAAGTGTTTGGAAAGTTGATGAGCAGATACATATTTTACTCCAGGACCACTGTGTCCCCTCCCTCTTCTCCTCTCATCCCCTCCACCTACCCTCTGTCATTCTTCCCAATCCACTCTTCCTCTGTTCAGAAAACGGCAAGCATATATGCATATCAACAAAACATGACATATCAACTTTCAGTAAGACTAAGCACCTCACCTTGTATCAAGGAATGGCAAGTCAACCGAGTACACAAATTGGGTTTGCAACAGCCACTTAAAAATTGAAGCAGCCCCTGCTCCCACTGTTAGGAGTGCACCAAGCATACCAAGCTAGGTGACAGCTGTGTCACATATTGTATCACATATAGGTGACTGCCTATATCAGACCCATGCAGGCTCCCTGGCTGTCAATTCCTACTCTATGACCTTCTATATCCTATAACTCCAGGATTCTCTATTTAGTAGATTTTCTTGTGATGTCCTTGACTCCTCTGGCTCATACAATCCTCCCTTCCTCTCTTCAGCTGATTTCCAGAGCTTGGCTTAGTGTTTGTTAGTGGTTTCTGCGTGTTTTCTTTGGTAAACAAATAAAAGTCTCTAATACAATTGGGCTAGGCACCAATCTATGAGTAAAGGAAAGTATCATTCAGCTACATTACATTGACATTTCTCCCCCGCCTCTGGTCCTTTTTGGTTCTATCTCAGGTCTCTGGTCCATCCACCCTCTGGGTTTTGATGCTCCAGGAAGTTTCAGGGGAGGGCTTATGCTCATGGCCTGGGTCTGTCTGACGCGAGACCAGTAATTGGTTTCGTTTGATATGTCTACAATCTTTTTTTTTTTTTCTTTTTCGAGAAAGGGTTTTTCTGTAGTTTGGATCCTGTCCTGGCCTCGAAATCATAGAAATCCGCCTGCTTCTGTTCCCCGAATGCTGAGATTAAAGGCGTATGCCACCATTTCCCCACTGACAAGCCTACAATTTTTACGCCAGCCTTGTTACAGCAAATCTCATAGGCAAGACAGAATGTATGTTGAAATTGATGGGACTGGGTTTGTGTCCTAATCTCTCCACTGGAAGTCTTGCCTGGTCGCAGGAGATGGCCAATTCTGGCTATATATCCACTACTGTTAGGACTCTTATATGGGGTCATCCTTGTAGATTCCCGGGAGTTTCTCTTGACCTAGGTTTTTTCCTGACCCAGAAATGCCCCCCCCCCACCTCCAGGCATTCATTTTGGTACTGTCTTCCTTGAACTACCCTCAAAACTGTTTGATGTGGGAGTGTCATATATCAATCTGTTGATTTCATTGGTTAAGTAATAAACAAACTGCTTGGCTGGCCCTCATAGCTTAGAACATAGGTGGGTGGAGTAAACAGAACAGAATGCTGGGAGGAAGAGGAAGTGAGCTCATACTCGACAGTTCTCCTCTGGGGCAGATGCCTCAGAGAGACACCATGCTCCCCACTCCCTGGAAGATGCACACGATGAAGCTCCGACCCAGGATGGACGTAGGCTAGAATCTTCCTGGTAAGACCGGTGTTACATAGATGATTAGAAATGGGCTAAATTAATATGTGAGAATTAGCCTAGAAGAGGCTAGATAGAAATGGGCCAAGCAGTGTTTAAATGAATACAGTTTGTGTGTTGTTATTTCGGGGCATAAGCTAGCAGGCGGCCAAGGTGCTGGGGACACAGCCCCGCCGCCCTTATTACTACAACTGTTCCCTCAAGTTTCCTTATCCATTTATCCCCAGTCCACTCATGAAATCTCTTCTATTCCCATTTTTAGAGAGATCCATGCACCCCACCCAACAGCTTGGGCCCTCCTTCTTACCTAGCCTCTCAGGGTCTGGGGATTGTAGCATGGTTATCCTTTGCTTCAAAATTAATATCCATATGTAAGTGAGTACATACCATATTTGTCTTTCTGGATCTGAATTATCTCCTTCAGGATTCAGGATGTTTCATATATATATATATATATATAGAGAGAGAGAGAGAGAGAGAGGTGATTGGATAGATTAAAAGTATAAAGTAATGAACAATGTAAATGAAAAAGAAGATAAATCCTTTAGAAACAATATCTGGGGTCAACATAATTTTGGGAAATAGATCTTCTTTTTTCCTTTGGTTTTCCAAGACAAGGTTTCTCTGTAGCTTTGGAGCTACATGTTTTTGTTTTTGTTTTTGATTGTTTGTTTTCGAAACAGAATTTCTCTGTGTATTCTGTCCTGGAACTTGCTCTGTAGACCAGGCTGGCGTCGAACTCACAGAGATACACCTACCTCTACTTCCCAAGTGCTGGGAATTAAAGCAGTGCACCACCACAACCCTTAAAGGTGTATGCCACCACCATCCAAGATGTTCTTAATAAACACAAACCCTATTTATTTTTGCCAGCATTCAACATAGACTTACAGATCAATGCCAAAAAGAAGCTTAACAGGACATTATATAGACTGAACAGGCTATATTTAGGATTATGTAAGTACAATATATATGTAACATAAGTATAATGAATATGCATGCAATAATACTAAGTAAAAAAAAAAGAGTCCCTGAATTCATTAGAGTTGGGAAGGGTATATGGGAGGGTTTTGGTAGAGGAAATGGAAAGCTAAATGTTATAACTATATTATAATCTCAAATATAAAAATACAGTGAAAAATTTAAATACAGGAAATATTTTTTAGTTTTTGCATTATTTTTTCTCCTTCCTTTCTTTCTTTCTTTCTCTCTTTCTTTCTTTCTTCTTAATTTCATTTTTTATTCTAACCACAGTTCTTCATCCCACTGCTCCTCATCTTCCCCCTCGCTTCCCTCCAGCTCAGCCACCATCTCCCCTTATCTACTCCTCTAAACCAGTAGGGTTCCCATGAGGAGACAAAAAGTTCTGGCACTTTATGTTAGGGTAGGACCAAAGGAGCAAGCCCCCCCTCCCCCTGCCGCCTCCCTGCATAGAGAATGGGCTCCATCAAATGTGTTCCTGAACCATGGATAGATTCTGGTAACAGTGCCAGGGGCCCTTCAGATAGTCCAAGCTTCACAACTGTCTCACACATACAGAGGGACTAGTAAGGGCCATGGAGGCTTCATAGATGTCATTCATGAGTTTCCACGAGCTTGGTGCAGCTGTTTGTGTAGATTTCTCCATCACGATGTTGACCTCCATTGTTCATATATTTCCTTAGCCTCTTCAGCTGAATTCCCAACGCTCAGCCTGGTACTTGTGTTTGGCTCTCTGCATCTGGTTCCATCAATTACTGAATGAAGACTTTATGATAATAGTTGGGGTAGCTACCAATCTGATTACAGGGTAAGCCCAGTTTGGACACCCTTGCCGCTATTGCTAGGAGTTAAAGCTGGGGTCATCGTGAATTCTTGGAAATTTTCTTAGCACCAGGTTTCTCCCTAAACCCATAGTGGCTCTCTCTATCAAGACACCTTTTCAATTGCTCTCCCACTATGCCTATCCCCCCTTGGACCATCCCTTTCTCTCATGTTCTCATCCCCCATTTCCTCCCCATTTATTGCTCCCTTTTCCCCCAGTTTACCCATGAGATCTCATCCAATCCTCTTTTTCAGGGCAATCCATGCATCCCTCCTAGGGTCCTCCTTGATACACAACTTCTCTAGAGTTGTGGGTTATAGTCTGATCACCCTTTCCTTTACATCTCATATCCATTTATGATTGAGTACCTACTGTATTTGTCTTTCTAAGTCTGGCTGACCTCACCCATGATAGTTTTTTCTACTTCCATCTATATGCCTGCAAATTTCGTGACATCATTATGAACATGATAGAGACCCTAAAAGAAGAAATAAAAAAATTCCACAATTATGCATTTTAAAGTCTTAAACTCTTATCTTGTTCTAAGTTTCAGCTCATAATAAAGTTCTCTATACTAGTGAAATAATTAATATGATTAATATTTCAAACTTGCTAATTAATATTGTTACAACAACGGAAATTCACATGTGCTTAACTGCTTTCAAGGTACTAAATAGAGACAGATGGGAAGACTAATGCTTGTAATCCCAGTACTCAGGAGAGAAGGGAAGGGAATCTACAGATGCAGTGGAGCCTGAGCTACGTAGTGAAATTCTGTCTCATATATAAATAAGCAAATAAATAAATAAATATACCAGCTTGCTATCACAAAGTTTTGAAAGCCCTACACAGCAAAAAAAAAAAAAAATAGTTTGTCAATAAGCTAAACATTGGTTAAGATATAATAAACATATTACTTCAACAAATAATTTATCCTCAAAATTCTTTTCAAATATCAAGGAATAAAAAAAGGCAATGTTTTCAGCTTGTTGATTAGCATAAAAAAATAGAGTCTGTATGGGAAAATCATCTCAGGACATCTGGAGCTTTCAAGAGGTTCTTAGCTATGCATAAATTTGCTTATTTTCTTTCTCAAGTATTACAAATGTCCCATCCATGACTCTGTCCACTAGAAGTTTCTAAACAGTGAAGAAACTTACCTTTGACTCTATTTGGTCACTGAACAGAAACTGCTGTTCCAACTTTGAAAACGATAACCAAATACAGTGCCCTTATTTTCTGAGTGTTTGAATTAGCAAAGAAGTTCCACTACTAAATTCGCTCCATCTTCCATTTTCTTTGTCTTCCCTGTGCTCCCCCAAGTCTCAGCAAAATGGTTCTCTTTCTCAAATGGAATTTCCTTCTTAATTGGTAAAATTTGCAGGAGAGAACATTGTCCCTATCTTGGACCCAAGCATGGATGATTAAGTCAAAAGATACAAAAGAATAGCAGACTCCACACTTGCATCTAGTCTCAGGACAATGTGATTTATCTTCAGTATGTCTTCCTCAGAGATCTTTTCTTAGAAGATACATATGGTTCCTACACATTCTCCTTTGTGAAACAGCTTGTAGGGTTCTACTCTGATACAGTTCCAGCCCTCATCTTCCTTCAGTATAGGAGACATGTAGCAAAACTGCATTCTTTCCCTTCTGATGACTTGACTACACTTTGTTTGCACCTACAGATTTAAATTACAGACCCTTGAGAGGACAGAGTTTTTTAGACTTTCTATGCCTCAATAACAATATTATATATCAAAATTTATCAATTCTATATTAGTGAGTATATATCTTAGACCAATGAGAATCCCCTATATACCTTAAAATTAACCAACCAGAGACACATTAATTTGATGCCTAATTTACATTCAACCTGGACCAAATCTCCACCTTTGTACATTTAAAAAAAAAACTCACTGTGATTCAACCATAATGGTGGACTATTTATTTTTGTGATTCTTCCCTATTGCAAGAATTTATTAATATATGACTCAATAAAATTTTTGTTTGCTAGTTCTTTCTTTCCATTTTTATTTTCTCATATATTACCTCTTGACTGCAGTTTCCCCTCTCTCCTCTCCTCCCAGTATTGCCTCACACTTTCATCTCTCATAGATCCACTTCTCCTCCTTAAAATCAGGCAGGCCTCCTAGGGCTATCAACCAAATATGGCATATCAAGTTATGTTAAAACTAAGCTCTTCTTATACTAATTCATACTAAGAGTGTGAGACAAGGAACTCATCTCTGAACAAAAAACCGATAAGAAATTGACAGGTGATAGAAACAAAATATTTTTTATTGATTTTCAAAATTACTCCTTTGCTGATTTTTTAATGTGGTGAATAAAACAAACAAACAAGACTGTAACGAACCTCAGTAGATCTGTTTTATCAAAACTTTAATATTGGTAATATTCTAACTCATCGGCATTATAATGCTTACAAGGAAGGGGTGCTTTGGCACAACAGTGACTTGTATCTTACAAGATAATCACCTTAAAGAGTCATAGAGCTGCCCGAGTAAAATGTGGCACATGCTGTGACAGGTGTTTGTGAAAGTCTTTCCTTTGTACCAAATAAAAACCATGTTTATTATCAGAAGTTCTAGGGACTAAAGAATATTTGCTGGAGAGAAACAAAGGTGATAATTTATGGATTTAAGGGAGCTCCAGTTTAATCATAGGAAATTAATATATTTTAATACTGTGGTATTTCACTCTTGTGGAATGGCCAAATAGCAATCATGTGTGAGCCAAAGCCTCCTCTGCTTTCATAAACATTTTGTTTTATGTCAAATATTTTAGAATATTTAGGTATACACCCCAATAGTAGCAACTTAATATTATACAAAAATAAGTAATACACAGTTTTAAATACAGGCAATGAACTGTTTGATGTAAGATATTATCAAAGAAGAATGGCAGCTTTTACTTCATATAGAATGGACCTAGCCACAGTGATGTTAGAGAAAAAAGGTATTCAATTGTTCAGGTGAGCATCATGAAACAAATTTTAATGAAATACACAATGAGTATAGAACTTTAAAGTATGTAAGTATGTATTACATTTACATATGTAAGGATGTATTATGTATGCTTTTGCCATTGCTTGTGATTGCCCTAAGAAACTATATAGTAAGATTCCACTCCTGAAATTGGTTATCATGCAGTAAGGTTGAAGGACATTGACAAATCAGTCTTGAACTGTCCAGTTAACTTTTTCACTGCTGGAAAGTATGATACAGGTGACTGAGTGAGAAACAATGTCAGTGGAATTCCTAGGACTTGAATTTGCATATGGGAATTCTTAGCTGTGAAGAACGATGTCCTTATTGATGCAGTAGTGACAATTCTTTTTATTAGGATAACCAATTGTTCTATTGTTTGGATTTGAAGCATGCAGCATAGAAGGCAATGCATACCTGTACTACAAACATGGCAAAAATCCATGTCTGATGAAGTTAAGGATTCTAGTGAAGACATGTTATTGTTTTATTAACTGGCAAAAAATGTCAAGTTGTCTTCTAAATATTTAATTTTTATACTCATACAATTGTGATGTTCCTAGGAGAAAAACTTCTCTTTATGCATTTCTAAATAATATAAATGTAACCTGCTCAGTTTGTATATAGTTCCTTCTATGTCTCGTGTTCCCAAGAAATTTCAGAAATAAGCCTCATCGGCATGGCTGCTTAAGCATGAACTGAACAAGAACAGAACAATTAGATATGCTAATATGAATGACAAGAGTCCATGATGCCTCAGCACTTCAAAAAGAACTATAAAAATGTAAGGGATGCTAAGAATGGGAGAAAGAGTCTTCCCCAGTGTTATCCATTACCAAGTGATCAGCCATGAAGACAAATAAATTCATTTCTTCTTTGATGCCATATGAGAAGCAATTTTCATCGTTTTTTTGCAAGTTGACTGTACATAAGGCAGAAGGTAAAATAATAGAAGAAGTTCATTTACAACTAATACAAATTTTATATCATATGAAGAGCTCATAATGAAATGAAGAACCAAAGTACAATACTAAAATAACTGTATATTGTAGGGCAGAAAAAATTATGTAAACATTGCATAATTTCATACAACTTTGTATTCCACTGTTCATTAACTTCTTGTTTTATTTATGTTAGAAAATATGGTTTTAATGTTTATGCATTTTGATACACACATACATATGATTTCTTTTGACGGGTCATGTTGGAGCATGACTTTAATCTCTGTGAGCTCGAGGCCAGCCTGTTGTACAAGAGCTAGTAGTTCCAGGACAGGATCTAAGCTACAGAGAAATTCCATCTCAAAAAACCAAAAAAATAAATAAAACACCAAAAATTATGGTTTCTTTCTTTCTTTCTTTCTTTCTTTCTTTCTTTCTTTCTTTCTTTCTTTCTTTCTTTTTGTATAACTTTTTTGGCTATCTGCCCATTGACTACCCTACCCACACTTTGAGTGAATTCTTCCTGTGAATTTTTATTTCTTAATTCCATAAAGAAAAAAAGATAGTGAAATGTCTTTATTGTATTTTCTGCTTTTATGTGTTTTAAATAAAACTTATTCCCAAGTGGTATATTCGGAGGAGCCAATTTTTGTTGTTCCTAATATCAATATAAATTTGACTCCTACAGAAAGTAACTAAAGAGGCTCATTTAATACCCAAGTTGTACTGTTCATGAAATTTATATTAACAAAAATTTGTGTAATATTGCTAAAAGATCACAGGGAATGTAATGTAATTATGAAATGCAATTTAATGATTACAATACTACAAAACTGTAATGGTTTTACTAATTTTTTTGCTAGAAGGAATTTAATTGTTGCTTATAAACCAATATTTGATTATTAGAAATGTATTTAGTTGTAAAATCTTCTTTTTTTTCTTGGAAATTAAAACCAATTTCTTCAAAAGGAAAGGAATCATACTTATAGTGTCACAAAATTCATAAGTATTAAAAAGACTTTCTTAAATAAAAGAAACAGATAATGTTTTGTGTGCTACAAAAATTAATGTGTAGCAAATCTTAAAGATGAAATTCTTGTGAGTGTTTGAATTGTAAAACATCTGTTGTTTCTCCCCCTGTGTATTCTATCTAAAGATTTTCTCTGCAGATTGATGTCTTAGAATTTCAAGACTCATTATAGAGCATAAAACATGACTTTTAAATTATTCTTTTGTCTTTTCTATTCATATGCTGTATCAGAAGACAGCATTTAAGAGATTTGATATTTAATTAATTTTGAAAAATATAACGCATATCCCATAGAATTACAGGGATTAAAAGAGACAAAGCAAGTGCCAAGGAGAAGGCAAAAATGGTATTTTTAATATTTGAGAATATAGTAACTTATAAGAATGTTTTGTCCAACTGCTGAACAAGTAAGAATTTTACAATCTTGTTGGATAATCTGCTGATTAAAAAGTATTTCTTGCATAGTCTATAATTTGTACCCGTAGCTTTGGGCAAGGTCTTCCTATTTATTTATGCTGGACTTTAAACCTCCTGCAAAACTGGGTAGTACACACCAGGCCTTGTCTCTACCTTCTTGTTTGTGAAATCAGCTCTGCTGATTTTTCCTTGAATATTTATTGCAGTGTTGTGAGGTTTCAGGAGACAAGTAAGTGGATTGCTTAGCGGGAAAGGAGACACCAATCAATAAAACATACTCTGTCCCCGTTTTAAATTCAACCTACCAACATCAACAAGGTCCAATTATGATAAGATTTTAAAAATTTATTTATGCCACAGCACAATGTTCTGACTTTCCTATATTTGTTATTTACAGATAATAGTTAAGACACGAGTCATAAGGGAATGCTGTATAATTAAGGCACTTTTGAATCCCTAGACTTGTAAACACTGGCAATTTTAGATGAAAACAAAGGAGGGGGTTATGCATTACTTCAATTATAATGAAGGCCTAAACATATTCACAGAAATACATCTTGGATTTGAAGATGTTGTCCCTGAAAAAATTAACCACTATAAACTGTAATATTTTTGCAATTGGTTTAATTCATGCTATTATCATATGTACCTGCACAACACAAACATGCCCATTAATTAATCCAACATATGTAAAATAGATACAATATAGAAAATATATTTCTGCTTAAGTATTTGCATTATTCTATTAAATGTGCAGACAAAAAATATTGGGAAAGGAAAAAATAAACAAAATTAATCTGAGGGTTTAATTCACAAGAAAAGTGTTATAAAGGTTTTCCAATTAAGCAACGGGGAGAAGGAAGGGCCATTCAGTAGTTTATTAAGGGAGATAGTTTTATGAAAAACTCATGTTCATGTATATTTATTTATTTATTTATTAAAGATTTCTGTCTCTTTCCTGCCACCAAAGATACATGAACATTGAACATAGCGGACAATGTTCATCTATCTTTAAGTTAGAAAAAATTAAACACTATTCTTCATTAAAAATTTTGGAAAAAAAAGAAAAATTATGTACGCTAATTTAGAAAAAATATAAATAGAACTTAGTGCATGCTAGGCTTCCTGTGCCTTCATATTCCTCAGGGAAAGGTGAGTGCGCTATCCACCCATTCTGCAGCCTCACGAAGGGATAGGGGAGTTGAGTAAAAGCAGGAACTCTGTGTATTACTGTGAGTATACTCTTATAAAGGGTAAGCCACATCCTGAGATTTGTGGGTACCTCCAGCCAATGAGAGGTAGCCAAACCCTCCCCCTGGCTCTAGGAGCATTTACCTACTTTTTTCTGTCTCATCCTCACTCAAACTCGAGCCAAGCTTTTCTGTGTGCTATGGGCTTCGAAGTATAGGCCCTGAACTCAAGCCAGGCTTTTTTTCTGTCTGACAGGCCTCAAGGTACAGTCCCTGAGATCATTTTGACCCAACATCTCCCCCTTTTGTTTTATATCCCACCCTCTACCCCAGTCACCAAGCCTGAGTAGGCACTTCTATCATTAGAATGCAGGTAAACCTACAACAGCCACTAGACTAAGCAAGCATAATTCCTAACTGCATTCTAAATACGTGTCCTCATACTCAGAGAGACGTCCACTCACGCCTCATAAAAGAAACCTCTGTGTGCAGCAGATATTCCCATTACAATAAACCACACACACCAAACTGTAGAGATGCAGAGACCAATCACATTTGACAATTCCACAAAGCATCTCTCATACCAAAGGCTCAGAGATCACTGTCCAAAGAAGGTGAAGGAAGACTGTGTAAGAGCCAGAGATTCGGGCAGGTGCTTTGAGGTCATGTCTGCCAGGAATGTCAGACGATATAAAGTCTCACCAACATCTCTGCCCGAACATGAGGCAACCCTAATCCAAATGATGAAGGATAGTAAATTATAAATGTCAAACTTTATTAATTGTCAATAAGTCATCATAAAATACACACAGTTGAAGTATATATTCCAGGTGAAAGGGAGTTTTCTTTTATGTTTAACTGATAACAGTAGGATACACATAGAAAATATTGTAAGTATCTAATTTTGTTCCTCATATTGAGATACTGTTAGAAAAGCCTGTGTTGTAACCTACTGTTTGTTTATTGCACTTGGTATGAAATGGGGCATAAACAATGTCTAAACTCTCCCTAGATTGAAAAATTTATCACCTCATAATAACCACTGTAAAATAGAGAACTCCAAGGCCGCTTTCATTTAAAATCTATATTGGGAAATGGCTAAGATTTTTGAAGAATAATACATTCGTTTCTG
Organism: Microtus ochrogaster; assembly: GCF_000317375.1. Taxonomy (NCBI): domain Eukaryota; kingdom Metazoa; phylum Chordata; class Mammalia; order Rodentia; family Cricetidae; genus Microtus; species Microtus ochrogaster. The sequence continues at coordinate 25,157,773 of NC_022032.1, read as the reverse complement.
TAGTGCTTTTCAGAGCATAACTTGTAGGTTTGGAAATAAACTGATATTTTCCTTACTATCAGCAATGGAAAATGGCAAGGCTGATTTTCACAGGATGGTTTCTCATGTGTGTGTTTGAAAGATAGATACAAGACTGTATACTATTGCTGCTTTATGATATGGAAACAATGAAAACATTTAGGAAAGAAAATTATTCCAAAGATTCTAGCGATATTCTCTTACATAACTAAAACTAAAGACATATTTTGATGTGAAAATACACTAACTTACCAATTGATAAATATTATGAAATATTTAAATCTTCAAAAATCAACATCAAACATGTTATTTAGAATGTGTTATTTGAAAAAAATTTAATCACATTAATATTTTTAAATTTTTATTTTATGTTAATCTACTATGGAAACCACAGTCTATGATATGAGAATTATCACTGATATTTTAAAGTAATAGGTAATTCAGGGATTTTCAACCATAAACTTCCTTATTAGAATTAAAGTTTCTGTGATGAATTTTTTATATTGATAAATCTTGGTAATAAATTACACCTTTACTTGCTAATTAGTGTTCATACAGGTATGAATAGAAAGTTATAGAGTTTCTATTGACTTAAAGAAAACTAGTTATATTAGGTGAAAAGGAATCATACAGTCTTAATTATTTAGGAAATCTAAGTCAGAAGTCAACATTGCAGAAGTGATGAATCTGTGTCATCCAGAATTTAATGAAAATCTATGTTTTAAAATTTTTGTAACGAATTTCCATATTTTTTAAAGTAATTAATTCTTGAAAATTACATGGATGTACACAATGTATCTTAATTGCATTCACTCTCTACACCCTCCATCTTACCACTGCATGGCTCTTTCCCCCATATACCTCCAATCTAGCCTCATGTCCTTCCTTCTAGGCACTTCTGAGATCAATGAGTGTTATTCATATGCACAGGTCTGTGTGCTGAGTGATTCTCTATAGGTGTCTGGACCATCTTTCAAAGACAACACTTTAAAGAAAAGTGATTCTGTCTCCCATAACAATCATCAATAGTCAATGATTCTTCAGGAAGAGGTGAGGCCACAGGGACCTTATCCATGCTGCAATTTTAAAATTGGCTTGCTTGCTTTTTTGCAGTCAGCAGAGTTTCTGTAATTTCATGTGTGCAAGTCTAGAGGAAGACACTTTTGGCATTCCTCTCCATCCTTTAGCTTTGTTTCTCCTTTTCTGTGCTATTCCCTTAGCCTTGGAGGAATGTGAAGGAGGGTTAGTGTCAATGCATAGTATTTAGTTTTCCTTCACCGCTGCTTATTCACAGCACTTAAATAGTTATTATTCTCGGCATTAATCATCATGCACTGCAAGAAAGCTACTCTGAGCAAAGCTGCAAACAATGCAAGCCCATGGATAAAAATGTGGCTTTTTACAAAGCAGTTTGACAACTTGACTATTTAGGGGGGAAAACAAGAAAAGGTTTACCCCCTGAGGCTATGACTTTCCTGGACATAGGGTATGACTATGTTTACAGTTTCAGGACTGAATTCCCCACTGTGTATCAGGCTGCAAATACAATCAAGAGAGTGTTTGGTTATCCTAATAAAAAGTTGTTTCTATTGTATCATCTTGCCTGTGCAGTTGTGTTTTTAGCATGAAGAGAACAGCTATAGGCAAGAATATGAATGGATTTTCTACCACAGCAGTATAAAAAGCATAGCACCAGGAGAGGGTTTTCCAACTGTAAGCATCTAACAAAGAATATTAGTTGTTTGTTTCTTTGACAATGGTTGTCATATCAGATTAATTTCTCTACGTCTTACACCCAAACTGACTGGTGTCATCAACAATGAAGTCTAACCATCCAGTTATGTTTGGTAACCAAAAGCACTGGCAGTGGTCTTTTTTGACTTTAAATATAATTACCATATTCATCTGTAAATTCCCATAAGACCCTGTATCTTAAGACAGAGATACTTGCATATATAGGTTTATTGCCATTCTTTTCATGATAGCAAGGAAACTGAATTAATCTATATGTCCATCAAGTGATGAATATACAACAATAATCAAATTTTTTAGTTATATGAAATATTTATTTAACAACTTCTATATGATTGATATACTTAATGGAGTCTAATGAGTCTGTGATTATTTCTTCCATTAGAGAAATAATATGGAAAGGTCAATACTTTTTGTTATCTTAAATTTGTGGATAATCTAAATAAATAGTCAATTAAAGTAAAAAAAAACATTTGACAACTGTAAAAAATGAAAGTAAAAAAAAAAAACAGAATAAATAGTTTTTGCTGATAAACAGCAGCAGAGCCCGGAGACTTGTTGTCAAACAGAGAAAAAGAAAGAAACCAAGAGTGAGTTCTTTCCTTGCTCAAGTTTCCTGTCTCAAGGTATATATTACTACTTTCTAGAAAAGGTAACTCAAGCACAGACCATATGTTGAGAGAAATTAAATTGGAGTTTGGACAATGGGGAATAAAGGCAGTAATATTCACCTCTATTCCTGTAGGCTCATGGTTGGATTTGTCAACTCTAGTGAAAGATTACTAGGAGAAAAGTATACGTACTTACTTAATATAGATTTATATGACAAATGAGTATTAAAATAAGTATAAACTCACAAAAATAGGTGAAGGCAAACAGTTATATTATGAATTCGACACATAATACCAAGTTTATGAAGAAGCAAAAATTATGTAAGAAGACCTTACAAGATCTAAGCAGACTTTTTTAATTTTTATTTGTCCTCATTGAATATGTTAATTATATTGTTCACCTTTGCACAGGAGGGTCTTTCAAATGTCAGTTTTATATTTTCCTCTCAACCCTCTCTTCTATCTCATGCCCTTGTTCCCTCAGGAAATCACAACCTCTTTTTTTTTTCATTGTTATTACTACATATGTAAATCCAAATATTCAAGAATTTCTTTATCTACTTCCTTCTTTGTGAAATTTGCTTTGAATATTTTACATATATTTGAGATATGCTGTCTTGTCATTGATTATCAGAAAGGCACATTAAAATCGACAGGTGAGAGAGAATACACTGAACCGCATGCTGTTTCTTAAGAGAAAAATGTGAAATTTTCATTTGAGAGTCTTATATCATTCCTTAAGGATGGATTTAAATGACATCTACTTTTAAAAATATTGATTAATGGCCGGGCGGTGGTGGCGCACGCCTTTAATCCCAGCACTTGGGAGGCAGAGGCAGGTGGATCTCTGTGAGTTCGAGGCCAACCTGGTCTACAAGGCTAGTTCCAGGACAGGCACCAAAAGTTATGGAGAAACCCTGTCTCGAAAATCCAAAAATATATATATATATATTGATTAAGTTGATTATGTGAGCATACATGTATATGTATATAGGCATTTGGAGGCAGTACTTTCCTTCTATGATGTTGGTCCAAAGGATTTTACTTAAGTCATCAACCATGACAAGTGCCATTATTTCCTGAACCAACGTTCACACAGAGACTTGAACATCTATAAGTTGATCTCTGTACTTGGTAAAAGAGTACCTCTTTTAATAAAAAGAAAAACTCATTTATTTGTTTGTTTATTTATTTCGAATCATGGTTGCCGTGTCCCCTCCCTCTTCTCTTCCCAGTTCCTCCCCAACCCTGCTCTATTCCTACCCCCAATCCACTGCCAATCTGATTTTGTTCAGTAAAAGGTAGGTCTCCTATCAGCAAAACATGGCATATCAAGTTGCAGTGAGATTAAACACCTCTCCATGTATTAAGATTGGATATGTTGACCGAAAATGAGGAGCAGGGTCCCAAATCTAGAAAAAGAATCAGCAATAGCTTCTGTTTCTACTGTTGGAAATCCCAAAAGAGGAATCAGCTACACAACTTTAATATAAATGCGGAATGCCTAAATCAGTACCATGCAGGCTCCCTGTTTGTTGGTTTGTTCTCTGTGAACCCCTATAAACCCAGGTTTGCTGATTTTGTAACCGGCCTCCATCAGTTTCTATCAGCTGCAAGATGATGTCTCTGATGACTATTGAGATAGGCATCAATTTTACCAGAGGAGACAGCCACTTCAGGCTACGTATCTGCTTTAATGCAATAAAAGTATCTATGTAAATTGTATGGTAATGATGTAAAATTACAAGTACTCTCTATAAGTTCAGAATAATGACAAAAATACAGTTTTTCCAATTTCTCATCTATAATATGCCCACTATAACCTACAGTGAACCAAATCAAAAGAATATTAATAAAATCACAACTATATAAAGAAAAATAAAATATTGTTGTTTAAAATGGCATATAACCCCAAGGATGGATTTTTAATACATAGACTTAGTGTTTAAAAAAATTCATAAGATATAAGGTGAATAGGTAAAATCCACCAGCTTTCCTGTACAAGAGCAAAGAACTCAACAAAATTCTTTAAAAAAGTGTCTTACAAACCTTGGCTGCAAAGGCAAGAGAAAATAACTAATCTCTATGATACAAGTCTGAACAACATATATCTTCTTGCCCCAGCAAACTTTTCTGTTAATACAGATGCATAGACAACTAAACTGATATTGGAGCAATATCAGCCAACCTAGGAATAGGTTCTGAGCCACTGGAGGTGGCCAGTTATTTCTTCTACATGCAACACTAGGTGTTTATGACTGCCTCTATGCTTGGACATTGAAACAGCTATTTCTCTTTTGTACACCTAACATTGTGTAGAGCTTCTGAATTCTGGTGTTCAGATGATGGACAAATGAACAATGAAAGTAAACTGATTCTTTTTAGCACACACATAAAATTCAGCACACACCTCATAAAATTCCATGGTAATTTATACAAGGGACACATACTGTTTCAACTCACTTCTGTGGGGACCCAATCACATGATCACATCGGCATGGAAAGGTGATTAGGGAATTGAGTACCAGCAAGGACAAGGACAGATCCATTTATGCAACTAGTCTGTGCTGTTGCAGAGGGCAGTAAACATCTCCTGCACAGTATGATGGAGGAAATAATATTCATAGTCAGCTCTGAATAATATACAGAACTCACATTCAGCTTCATTCATTCTGAGTGGATTTTGAGATCTCTTCTCAGTTGGTCCCTCTAGTGAAGAAGGGCATGTGGATGGATTGGAAAGGTTGTGATTTTCAAAGACCTGCTGTGCTGTGGCTAATCTGCCTTACATAGAAGTAACTCCTTAACAGACTGATGTCTGAAAAGAAAACATCTTGGACTATAATTTGTTGTGAATTCGGTGGTTCAAGAGAGCAGAAATAGACCAGTAATAACCACTTAAAGGAATCAAGCAATGCCCATATGTATTTCTAAACTAACTCAGTGAAAGAGCTGTTTCTTGTTTATATCCAATTACAAGGATTTTCTTATAGGCTAGAATCCTATAGGCAACAAATATTAAAATGCCTCCAAAATGATAAAGGACAATGTTTTCAAAGATGTATTATTCCTATATCATTTACTAAAAATATTATTGTGACAGAATGAAAAGATAAAACCAAACCATTTCATCTTTTCATAAAGTGATTACAGGAACCACAGACTATAAGATTCATTTATTTTTTTCATTTCAAATACATGGAGAAAAGTGATCATTATTCAGGTAGAAGCAGATATTACTTGACCCATAAAATATGCTGATGAGTGAGTTGCCATTTAATAAAAACCAATAATATTTGCAAGCTATTTTTGAGGGAAATAGCCAATAGGAGACTGACAAAAAGCACAAAGAATAAACTGGATTTAAGTTAATGAAATATTTAAAGAATAACTATAAAAATCATATGAAAATACATTTATTTTCAAGTATTATTTTATACAATGTCAGGATATACACAATAGTTAAAGGAGTCGAACATACATTCTGTTTGATTGTAGTGTCTAATACAAGGGTAATTAATATATACATCCATTATAAATATTCATCTGTAAAATGGAACATTCAAAAAATTAAGAAAGTATTGATCTTGGAAAGTCATCTTGGTTGCATATTTCCTCTATAGCATCACTGACAATCATTTCTGCCTGCCACTATATTTAAGTGAAATATGTAATATTAAAGACTATAATGTAATTTTGAAGATGATCAGCTACCTATTTGTACATACTTGGAGGAAAATGTTGTAAAGGAACACCTACATTGTCATAAAAGAAAGATGTCAGCTACATTTATAAGTGTAAGCAGGTTATGCATTACATCCCATGCAAGTCTTAATAACCAAATATACATAATTTGCTGATAATCTTAGAATTAAGGTCTATTATATTGAGGGAATTCGTGTAGAATTATTTCAATCTTCTGAAGATGGAAAACTTTTAACATGCAGGATGGGTCTTTGTTACTGTCTGTAGAAAATGTTGTAAATAATTCTCTACTGTAGATGGTGATTTTTTTTATTATTTTAACTTGCTCTTTGTTCTATAATTCTGAAACATTAGTAAGGTAAACAACACTGGAATATTAATCACTTTTCAGATCATTAATTGCCTCTTATTGAAAGTGATGGTTGTATCCAAATACTTCATAAACTCTTTTGTGCCTGAGTAACACATGAAATATAACTATGGAAGCAAAAGGCAGCAATTAGCCTTTCATTCCTTAGTGATCATTTTGAGACACACTTTAGTAACTTTAGCATCACCGATTCTCAGCCAACTAATTTATCCTCATTGTACTAATATAACTTTCAGGATTGTAATGGGTCTTAAGATTGATACTACTTTCACTTGTTCTAATTTATTTATGTGCAACATTGCCAGTTATGAAGTCATCATTTACTGCTAATATATCTTTTCTTCTGACAAATTATTAAGGAATCTACTTTGGTAACTTAAATAAAAGATTTTGATAAATAAACATTTTTATTAAGTGCAACTTGCAATAAAATATCTGTGAAATAACAAGATGAACAGACATTTAAAAAATATCAGTTTTTAAAAATAGATTGATCAGCTTTTAATATCACGAAAACATAGTGAATTTAGGCATAAAGTAAAATTAAAATCTTGAAATTCATGGAAGTTGTATGATGTGGAAATATTTCTCCTTCAGTTATTAACATGGATTGAAGTACTAGTGTATCTTGCATTATTTATTAAATTTTGGAAAAGATAAAATTAAAGCAATCAAACACATGAAATATTTCAGAAATTCTAATTACACTAACAAGGCTGGGGCTACAAACATTTTCTGTTTTACACATTTGCAACAACAGTTCTTAAAAGGAAATCATTTATAAAATAGTTATTTAAAGAAAACTATCTATGAATTAAAACTGTTGCATTCATACAATATTAGTGGTATGTATATTTTCAGGGAATATTGGAACTGGACAACCAATCTTCCTTGGGTATAACAATCTCATCAACATCCACACCCCCATGAACACTCCCATAAATATAAATATAGATAGATAGATGATAGATAGATAGGTAGATAGATAGATAGATAGATAGATAGATAGATAGATAAATAGATAGATAGATGATATGCACAGGGAATGCATATATGTATGTAATAACAACTAATTTAAAAAAAAAGAGGCCATGAGTTTAAAAGAGAATAAGGAGGGGTACATGGGAGGGTTTGAGGGGAAACATGGAAGGGAGAAATGTTGTAATTAAAATACAACTTCAAATACAAAATAGACTACCACACAAAAGAATGCTTAAAAAAAGAAAAAAAAAGTATTTTGCACAAAATTAGCATGTCAGAACTTGAAGTTTGCTATTAATGGTGTAGGATTATTTTCCTGGAAAATGGCCTTCAATTAACAGTCATAGTAGTTGTAATTAAAATATTATTTTATTGCAACAAATGATTCATGAGGACCATTATTGAGAATTATCTCCCCATGATGTATTTTGAGTGTTTGTGACTCAAATGATTGCAAAAGACATAGTGGATAAATTTAAAGTATTACAAACTGTTTAATTAACTCCAGATAGTTAATAATTCTGAGTAGCTTACATCTGTTGACTCCCTTTAATACTTAATATTGATGAAAGCTGGGCACATAAACATACTTTATTTTTATTAAAATTATGTAAATTTCAGAAAATTCTTTAGACCTCTATGAGACCTTGACTATAGCACTTGTAATTGTTTTATATTATACAATAAAATCTGATTGCTTGAATGGGTAAATTCAATATGTAAGAGCTTGCTAGAAATACACTAGTGTCATTGGCCGAGAAGTGTTTTAAATACTATAGTTTCTAAGTTATTATTTTGAGTCTGAGCTGCCAGGCGATGGGAAAATGAACAAGTGGCCTCCTACAACACTTGACAATAACAACTTTTGTTAAAATTAGTTAAAAATGGCCTTCCTACCAAAAGCAATCTATAGATTCAATGTCATTCTCATCACTATCCCTACATAAGTCATATAGATATTAAAATGACAGTTCTCAGTTTCATCTGGTAAAAAAATAAATAAAAATAGCCCAGCATACATTAAACAATTCTAATCAATAAAAGAAATTTGGGGGGTTCCCATCGTTCCTGATTTCAAGTTGTACTATAAAACTGTAGTAATAAAAGCAGCATGGTATTGATATAAAAAACTCATGTTTAACAATATATCAAATAAAAACTTGGACATAAATCCACACTCATATGGACACCTCATTTTTGATAAAGAGGTCAGAAATATAAACCGAACAAAATAATCTTCAACAAATGGTGCCAGTCAAACTGAATGTCTCATGTTAAAGAGTACAAATAAATCTAAACTTAATGCTCTGCACAAACTCAATTTCCAATATACCAAAGACCCTAATTTAAAAAAAAAATCACACACACACACACTGAAATTGATAGAAGAGAAATTGAGGAATACCCTTAAGTTCACTGACACAGGAGAAGACTGCCTGAGCAGGACATCATTAGCACAGGGGCTAAGAAGAAAAATTAATAAATGGGACACCATGAAAACTGAAAAGCTACTATAAGGCAAAATCCACTGTAATTTGCACAAAAATACAACCTACAGAATGGCTACATCATGAGTATGATTTCATGGCTTAACATATCTCTTCATTGTTGGCTACATGTATATAATTTTATGGCTTAACATATGGCATTGGATAACCAATGGGGTTCTGTTGTGCGATAATTTAATAGGGCTCTGACACTCCTGAGAGTCTCCAATAAAGTTAAATCTTGAATCACAGGGTGAAACCAGTCACTTGCTCAAGAGGATTGGCCTTAGAAAAGCCAGTAATATGGATAGGGAAGTTGCACAGGTCAGGGACTTGTGTTTAAATCTTTTTGTTTCCCTTTCATTTTTGGGATGAGGGAAGAGATGAATCTCTTGCATTGTCTCTGGTCAAAAAAAAAAAAACAAACAAAAACAAAACAAGGTCACTTAGTTGTTATTCAATCTTTCTGAATTAGCAGGTTTTCACTCCAGTATTTGACAGCTGAATCTTGTTGATAAACAGAACAATAAAGACTTAGTCAGGATTGTGAGACCAGAAGCCCTGCCAGGCTACTGCATGTGTGGCTTTCAACGCACTGACTGTGAATTTGTGGAGCCACAGATGATAATTAAAGTATCAACAGATTAATGTGTTAAGCTAAAAGGACAGAAAAGCATCATAGTTTTCTCCTGCATATGACAAACTCTCCCTCTCACAGAGTCTGGTTCTTTATACTTATTACTTTCCTTTTCTTATTCTGCAAAGACATGCCGTAGCAATGGTAATAGTGTATACCCTTCTGCTTTTTGTGCCGCCTATACTCCTAGCCCTGGCATTTGTGGTATGTTCCTATAAAACTGAGCTTATTCACAAGTGCTGGGTGTCTGAACTTAGGGTCTGGAACCACATGGCAAATGTTTTAGTAACTGATCCTTTCTCAAAACTCTTTTCCATTATTCTTTTGGGATCACTCTTTTATGTCTATTGATGATTTTCTCCCTTTTCTCTATGATTCTTCCTTTTATTTCGTTCATCATTATTAACATCAGTTATAACCTAATAACACAATTCCCTGTCTTTGAAAACTCACCCTCACTGTTGCTTACAAGATTATGATAGTAGAAATGAAAGCACCTTTAATCCCAGCAATTGGGAGGTAGAGGCAGGTGGATCTCTGTGAGTTCGAGACCAGCCAGGTCTGCAAGAGCTAGTTCCAGGACAGGCTCCAAAACCACAGAGAAACCCTGTCTCGAAAAAAAAAAATAGAAATGAAAGCATTGGTGTGTCTTTTAAAAATATAAACTTTAACACTTTGACCTATGCATTATGTTTATTTAGTACACATCTGTAGGGCTACTTTATCATTGTAGTAATTAATATTAAAAAAGAAAATATATTGGTAAAAATAAAATATATTGGTAGTACTTTATAGGTCAGTCAAATTTTCTTATACAGGCTCAAATAAATACTATTCAGAGAAAAATCTTATAATCAAATCTTTTTTCTAACATAATATCAGCACTAATAGAAATATCTGGCTCTAAATACTACATAGAGCTTTGATTTATAAATATTCCACATCATGTAGCTCTTATATTTATAAGTCCAAGAAAGAAATAGTTGAATATTCTTTAGAACTTAAAAGATATTAAAGTTTCTGTGGAAGTTAATAGTTAAATGTGTTATCATTGATGCTAAAGGAATCCTCTTTCAGAACATTCCATCCAAGCAGACTTAAATTGTGTTAGCTTGAGAATCAGGTAACTTCTATATTGAAAAAAATCACTCCTACTATGCTGCTCTAATGGCATTTTGAGATTAAGCTTTCATTCACTGGCTATCATATGCAAAGAAAAATGTAAGCATTATCACGAACATGACATTTATGTGCTCAGAAATACTGTCTGAGCAGTATCAATAAGGCATATTGTTCAAATCAGAGTTTCTGATTATAGAACTTATGTTTCCAATGTAGAATTCAAACTGAAACGGTAAAGTACATTTTATGAAGATAGTTTCTCTCATAACCTGTATTTTTCCTCCAAATAACTTTCATTTTTTAAAGGAAGAAAATATTTATTTTTGTTCAGTGAATATTTTCAGACAATAAATTGCTACCTTTGAAGAATATATCAGCATATGAATTTATCAGTAATCACAGGCAGATCAGAAGGAACTGAACAATTTTTAAGCAATGATTCCTTAGTATAATTTATTATGTAACAATAATAGAAAAATTGTTTGATGCTTACCCATATCATACACTGGAAAGCATAAATCATCAGTTAATAGAAAAATCTGCATAACTGATGTCAATCATTTACAGTTATGCATGGTTTGGATTTTGAAGACTAATAAATATTAGAAAGTAAGAGAGTACTAACTCAGTGTGGACTTAAACACTTTATTTCATCTTTCTCAGATAATCATTATTATTTATTATCAGCTTGAATTATTTTCCACAACAATTTCTCCTTACTACTTTCCACTAAAGGATTGCTAAATAATCATGATAAAGGAATAACCTTAAACACTGCAACATATATTCACTATTTTACTATAATATCATTAGACGTAAGAGAAATAATACAATATTGTTTGTTCTCATTCTTCCTTATTTTCTTCACCATGTAGAGCACTACATTTGAGCTAGAAACCTCCTTAGAGACATTTTGATTCAAAACAATGGACATGTAATACTGTCACTCTTGGTTATAAGGATGGAGTATTCTTCAATGTATGTAAATAACTAAAGTATTATAACCTTCTGTTTAAAGCAAAAGTTTTAAAAGAAAACTCTTACTACACATTTTATTATTTTTAATTTTGTGTGTTACTTTTTTATTAATTAAATGTACTCATTTATTTTATATTCCTATTATAATTTTTCCTCCATCCTCTTCCCCCATTCCATCCCCTCACTTCCCCTCTTCCCTGAGAGTGCACTCCTCCTCTATTTCTGCTGAGAAAAGGGCAGTTTTCGCATGGATATCAGTAATGCATGACATATCAAGTTGCTTTCAAACTAAGTTCCTCCCTTTCTTAATGTTGGACAAGACAACCCAGTATGAGAAATTTTGAGAAATAGGTCCCCAAGAGACTAATGTGGGAGTCTCCTCTGTGTGCTGTGATTACCATTAATGAATAAAGAAACTGCCTTGGCCTGTTGATAGGACAGAACTTAGATAGGTGGGGAAGATGGAACTGAATGCTGGGAGAAAAAAGGGCAGAGTAAGAGATGCCATGGATCCATGGCCGGAGGTAGATGTGCTGAAATTTTCCTGGTAGGCCAGTAAATGGTGATATAAGGATTAATAGAAGTGGGTTAAATTAATATGTAAGAGTTAGCCAATAAGAAGTTAGAGCTAATGCTCCAAGCAGTAGTTTTAATACAGTTTCTGTGTGATTATTTTGGGTGTAAGCTAGCTAGGCACCAGGGACTAAAAAGCAGCCCTCCTTCCAATAAGAAACAGCAAAAACTTTAGGGAACATCCCTCTTTCCACTGCTAGGAGTCACACAAATAGGCCAACTGACAGAACTGTCACACAGATGTAGAGGGCCTAATTAGTCCCATGCAGACTCCCTGGCTGTTAGTCCAGAATCTAAGAGCTCCTATGACCCCTGGCTACTTATTTCTCTGGGTTTCCTTGTGATGTCCTTTACCCTTGGCTTATACAATCCTTCCTCCATCTCTTCAGAAGAATTATTCGAGCTCTGCCCAATGCTGGATTGTGGATCTTTCCATCTGTTTCCATTAGTTACCAGATGAAGGCACTCTGGTGACAACGAGGGTGGCTAACCAATGACCGGTCCAGCCTCAGAGTCATACCAAGAGAGTGAGTACACACTGACACTACCTGGAGTGCCAAAATTCAGAGGCCAGAAAGCCCAAAAACCTAATATAGAACCAAACACCATTGGAGAAAACAAAAAGTGGATGTAATAATGCCTGGAGATATTCTTCTATAAACATTTTATTTTTTTAAAAAAAAATATTCTTTTTTTTCTTCGTTTTCAAGACAGGGTTTCTCTGTGTAGTAGCCTTGCTGTCCTGGAACTAGACGTTGTAGACCAAGATGGCCTTGAATTTATAGATATCAGTGAATTCCTAGTTCTGCCTCTTGAGTGCTGGGATTAAAGGTGTGTGCCACCAACATCCAGTTTAACATATATTTTTTAACAAACATTAAGTTATTTAGACAATCATGAAGGTCTTCAGAATTGACAATCAAATGATGCTTATAAATATGCTTTCAACTGATATATATAAAACATACATTTTAATTTACTTGTCTGGAAAGGCCTTGAATACTTTTACAGTTCTTCACTATTTTGCATGAGATGTGAAAGCCAGGGTATTTTAAAAATTTTATGTTAAAGACATATTCATTTATTAAAATCTAAATTGTAAACATAGAAAAAATTAATGAAGTAAAATTTGAATATTGGAAATGCATCCTTATTATTTTACACCATGAAAATATTGTTAGAACTTATGCACTGAATTTCCTATTAGCATTTGTCAATAAAACTTTTATTTACATATGTACATGCATTTTATTCTGTCAATAATCATGTTTTAATCTATTATTTTGAAATTTAAGGAATTCAGGTCACTTTAAAATATGTTCTTTATTTATTTATTTATTTTTGAGAAAAGAAAAAAAAAGTTTCCACCTCCTCCCAGCCTCCCATTTCCCTCCACCTCCTCCCACCCTTCTCCTCTTCCCCCCACTCCTCTCCCCCTCCCTCTCCAATATTGTGGTTTAGGCCCTTAATCTATGCATTTATGAAATGGAGTAGGTGTATAATTATGCATTCAAGGCCAGTGGCAAATAAAAACCAATTTTACTGGAAAAAAAATGTTCTTTTTTAATTTTAAATAATAGCTTATGTTGCACATATATCAGATAATTTATAACATTTATAAGAAAATCATAAGAATATTTTTAAATAAAATAACATATCTTTTATATTTGTTTTAGGTCTTTATTGTGTGTCACAACAGGCAGAACTCAAACATGTGGGCATTTAACAACTATTCACACTTTAGTATAGGTGGAGTATTCCTGTCCAGTATCCACTCAAAAAACAACATTTAAGGTTTACATTAATTATAAATAATCAACTAATAGCTCAGTTTATTACTAACTAGCTCTTACAGTTGAAGTTAACCAGCATTCCTTATATATACTGTACCACATAGTGATGCCTTTAACATGGCATGTTCGTCTCCTGCTCTCTTTGCATCTGGCTGGCTACTCTAGACTCTCCCTTTCTTCTTCCCATCCCTCTCCTAGTCTGGCTTTCCTGCCCAGCCTTATTTTGTTTAGCTATTGGCCAGTCAGTTTCTTTATTAAACCAATCACAGAAACATGTATTCACACAGCATAAAGAAATGTTTCACAGCACTTTTATCTGTTGCTCTTGGATGAACTTATCTGCATATTATCCATTCTAAATTTTATAATATATAAAAAATTAATGTATTTGAAAAAGTGTTACATTAAAGGAGAAATGCACAGCATATCTCCATATTAGCCACATCACTGAAATGGAAATGTAAGTGGCAGACAGGAAATGTTCTTGAATGACTTTCAAATAATAGGTTTTATGTATACCCTCATTTTTTTTCCTACATTCTCATTCCTGGGTGTTCTCAAGGATGATTGTCTTAGTAAACTTGATGTTAGAGACACATATATAAAAATAAATAAACAAGAGCAATGAAAAAGTGGTGTGCCCATATATTTTTCAAACTATTCAACTACATTCCTAGTAGAATTTTTTGGAATATCCAGAACCTGAAAACAACCTAGATGCATCTCAATGGAAGAATGGATAAAGAAAATGTGGTACATTTACATAATAGAATATTATTTAGTGGTTAAAAAAAAAGAAAACAATGACATCTTGAGATTTGCAGGCAAATGATGAAACTAGGAAAAACTACCCCAAGATAGGTAACCCAGACACAGAAAGCCCCAGTATGTACTTACTCATAAGTGCATATTAGACATTTAGCAAAAGATAACCAGGTTATAGTCAACAAACCCAGAGAAGACAGGAAGCAAGGAAAACCCTAAGAGTGACATACATAGATCCAAAAAAGGGGAGGTAGGAAAGATCTCCTTAGTAAATTGGCAGCATGGGGGGAGGGGATGGGAGACGGCGGTAATAGAGTGGGGGAGGGGAAAAGGGGGGAGCTGTGAGGAGAACACGAGGGTTTAGAAATATTGAGTTTGGTAAAGGACAGACAGGGAGAGCAAAAACAAAAGATACCTTGATTGAGGGACTCATTTCCGGGTTAGCAAGAAACCAGGCCCTAGGGAAACTCCCAGAAAACAACAGGATAACACCAGCTAAGAATCTAAGCAATACTGGAGAGGGTACCCAAGCTACCCTTTCCCTGTAAGCAGATTGGTGGCTACCTTAAATGTTATCATTGACCCATCATCCAGTAACTGATGGAGGAAGATGCAGAGGTCTACAGCTAAGCACTGGACCAAACTCCTGGATTCCGGTCACAGAGAGGGAGAAGCAATATTATGAGCAATGGGGTCAAGACCGTGATCGGTATATCCATAGAAACAGCTGATTCAAGCTAATGGGGGCTCACTGTCCCCAGACTTATAGCTGGGGAACCAGCAGAAGATCAAAGTCGACACTTTGAATATGGGTGACAGTTGTATGGCATGGGCAGTTTGTAGGGCCACTAGTAGTGGAACCATTATGTATTCATAGTGCATGATCTGGCTCTTTGGAGCCCATTCCCTATGGAGGGATATCTTGCTCAGCCTAGATACAGTGGGGAGGACCTAGGTCCTGACTCAAGTGATGTGACAAACTTTGTTGACTCCCCCATGGGAGGCCTCACCCTCTGTGAAGAGTGGATGGAGGATGAGGTGGAGAGATTAGAAGAATGGGAAGAAGGGAAAGAGAGGGAACTGGGATTGATATATAAAATAAGATAGCTTTAACCATGAAAAATAGAATGTGAATAGTTATGAAAATGCTTAATAAAGCTCAGAAACTGTTGATCCGTAGCTGCAGAGACTGATGGTCTATTTGCAATGCTTAGAATGATTCAGTTTTATGCAATTGCAAAATGCTTATTAGTAAATTTTAAAAGATTAAAATTTTGTGTTTAATGCAATGTGAACTAATTCTATAATTAACAGATGTTTCATTTAATGGTTTTTCTTGTGATCATTTAAGACAATTTATTTTTAACATAGTTCTAGCTTCTTAAGAGGAGTTATATAGTAATGTGGAAAATTTATATTATAAACTTGGAAATAAATTAATCCCCATGTCAGTTCTTAAGTATGGTATTCCTTTAGACTGTTCATATATTACTTATGTGCTTACTCTTCTTTAGAATGAATACAGTCTGAAAATATCCCTTAGAATTTTTAAGGCAACAATTATTTACAAAGGTTGGTACAAATCATTAGAATTTTTAGAAGCCAGACTTTGAGTCTAAATTTTAAAAATGTTTATGTACATCCTAGAGGTTTAGCTACAAAGACCTTAGAGATAGTGTAAGGACAGAGATAAATACTTTGTTCATAAACACTATTAATGAGATCTATTGAGAACTGTAAATAGAGAACACATTAAATTACATTCCCATTTTGCATAATTATAACTAATTATAGTTATTAGACTAATGATTTTACTCATCAAGAACAATGAAATTGTTACAAAGGTTAAAAAACATAACAAATTGACATCATTCTATTAGGATTCTTTCATAACTCCCTAGGTATTTATTTTCAATTTTCATATGGGCCTTTTTTTCAGCTCACATTTTTCTTTGAAGGAGGGGGGTCACTCTATACCTGTTTTTCACTGGTATAACTCTTTTGATCTTTTTACTTTGGGTTCTATAGACCCCATTCACCTCGTCAAATTGAAAGCTTAATTACCAGATATAAGGTGATTATCTCCAAATCTGTAACTTTAAAAAATTTCCTTTATGATGGACCCTCTAGGGACCTCTATTTCCAAAATGTCCAAATTAGTGAAGCACATCATCTTTCAAAGAAACCATTTTTTAAACAAGAATGTTTCAAAGATAATATACAGAAAATTTCATTGACTCCTCATGGCCGTGACTGGAATTCCTAGATTTCCTCCTGTTCCTACGTCTAATCACCATGGAAGTGACCAACAGAATTTAAGATTCCTTCAATGACAAATAATTTACATTTGCCTTTCTTTTATTAATACTTTTCAGAAATATAGATGTTTTACCTCAAATAAGTGTGGTCTTCATGAGATTTCTTTGATCAACTCCAAACTGATTTTCCTTCATTGTCAAAAAGATATTAAGTGAATATGAAAGATATTTCTTGAGGTGACTAGTGAAACCAGCCATATTGCTCAGATAATCTGTTTCTATCCATTCCAGAACACAATTGACATTGCTGTTTCCCAAACATATTTGTTACTTAATTTCTTTTTCTCCTTTGTACTTGCTCATTTTGTAATTGAAAACCCATTTCCAATATCTTTGTATGTCGTGTTTCCAGCTTTAAATCTCATCAGAATCTTACTTCAACTTCTAAAGTTTTAAATAGACAAGCTTTCTTCTATACTGTGACTTTCTTTTAATGGACATTCTCTTTATAATGTTAAATGTGGAAAAGTTCTAAATATGGTACTCATTAAGTTACGCATTCTATGGATTATCTTTCTAGAGCTATGATAAAAGATCATGACAAAGCAGCTACATATAAAAGGGTTTATTTAGGCTTATAGCTCCAGACTGATAAGCATTCATCATTTTAACAAGTGCTGGTCATTGTAGCAGATGGGCATGGTGAATGAGACAGTAAACTGAGAACTTAAATTTTGAATGGCAAGCACAAAGGAGAGAGAAAGGGAGAATGCAAACTGAAAATGATGGCTTTAAATTCCCACAGCACACCACCATTAAAGTACTTAAACCAACAAGTGTGCATCCCTTAAGCCTTTCCAAACAATCCTGGGAACTGGCGATGAGCCTTTGGAGAACATTCTCATTCAAACCAACACAAACAATAATAAAAATAATAGCAAATAAATAATTACATAATTATTACTTAGAATGCTCAGGTATTGAGCAAGTGAAAATGAGATAACAGCATAAAAATAAAATAAATAAAAAAGGAATGTGTAAACCCATACTAAATAATATATCCACAGAATACCATGAATAACAGAATTCATAAAAAGCCAGATGTTCAGATTTGTGAAGTTAGTAAACAAAAAGTGCAAATCAGAGAGCAGAGTTGGTAGACAGTGAATTAAAAATATAAAGAAAGATTTTAAGCTTATCTATATGTTTACAAAAGAAAATACTAAAAATCTGAAATTTAGATGTATGTTTGGATATATGACATAATTTCCGTTGTCAAAAGTAAATCATTTAATATCCACACTGTAAAATACAGTAATATGAAATAAATATTCACACTTTCAATATTTCTCATTAAAATTAGATATAAAAGAATAGCAAAATTACAAAATACAGAAGCTGCTATGTCAGTTATAATTCTTTAGTAATCCACTTGAGATTATATAAATATGTATATATTTAACCAGGTAGCAATGTGTACAATAGTTTAGATAAGATTTTTACTATTTTTGTCATTTTGTTACATAGAATATTTCACTTTAAAAGAAAATATTTTTGTTAAGTGATATGACATTTTCCTCTTACCTTCATGTACCATATAATTTATACATGTATATCCTACAATTATCAATCATATTTTTGAGAAAGTAGTGTATATAAATACTTAACATATTTTATTATTTCAGCTGGATAGTTTATTTACAAATAATTTTGGTCACAAATATTTTGAGACCAAAATATTACAGAAGTAGAAAATTTGGAGATTAAGGAAAGATTACAGAATTTGACTTTGATACCATTATCATTATAAATAGAAGTTTTAGTAAAAGTGAGCTTCTCCTGATACTCATCTTCTCTCTGAGTGATTAAGCAAGATTAGTTGTTCTTCCTGATTTTGGAAACTGAATACTAAATTATTGCAAAAGAATCAATAAAATAAAAATCTATATTATTTAGTAGTCTACATTACTTATGGTCATGCGTAGAAGTTTCTTCCAGAATATACTGTTTTCTCTTGAAAAGCAGTCTGTTTCAAAGAAAATAGGAAACTGTTTCAAGAGGAAATAGTCTATTCTGGTATAAGCCCGCTAAGACTCAGAGGGTCCTACAGAGAAGGCGGGCTCTTTAAGAATCAGGTTGTATGTAAGTGACTTTTAAGTCAGGTAGTCCCTGAAACAGACCAGAAGTACAAGTCATGTTAAGAAGAGTCAGACAAAAAGAGCTGTGCAAATGAGTCTCAGCCATATCCAGCTGTTGGGAGTTGGGTAGACACCACAAGGTTTGGAGCTTTTATGAATAATCACTCATGTTGTTGCTAACTGTGACATGACTGCCTTTGAGTCATTCATAGTCTTATAAGTAACTACAATAACTCATTGAATTCCCATATAGAATTTTTCCATAGAGTTTCTTTTTTCTGTCCTCAGTCACTAACATCACTTACCCACCTGCAGTAAACAGACATTTGTTGTGTGAGGCTGCTTGTTTGTTTTTGGCTGCTCAGCTCCAAAATAATCATACAAAAACTACATTAGTTGCAATATTCTTTAGCCAATAGCTTAAGTATATTTCTAGCTAACCCATATCTTCATTCAACTCATCTCAATTAATCTATGTATTGCCATGGGGCTGTGGCTTACCAGGTAAAGTTCTGGCACCTGTCTTCATTGTGATTTCTCATTGTCTCTACCTTCTTTCTCCCAGCATTCAGTTTACTTTTCCCTGCCTGGCTCTACTTTACCCTATCATATGCCAAGGCAGATTTCTTTATTAATTGACAAATAAAGGCAACACATAGAAAGAAAGACTTCTGAGATCATTTCCCCTTTTCTGTTTAAATAAAAAGGAAGGTTTTACCTCTAACATAGTAAAATTACACTACAAAAACAGGTATCAAGCAAGAATTACAGATACAATATTTAATCTACTTTATCTTTTATAATAACTAAGGAAACTATAACTATATATTCTTCAACTCCATCAAAGGTTTCAGAAGGATATAATATTACCTAAGTAAACAGGAAGCACATTGCAAACAACTCCCAAAACTTAATAATAACCAACGACATCTCACTGTCTGGAGAGTCATCCAGAATTCTGTAATGTTTCAGGCACCCATCTTCAGTCTATAGGCCCATAGTGTCTGGTAGACTCTTCCATGTAACAGGAAATTTTAAGGACAGTACTGCCTATTGGCAGTTTGTCAGTCACCTTTTTCTGTGTCCTATAGAATGTCTTGCAGACTCTTCCATGAAGCAGGAACCCCAAAGGATTGTCTCACCTTTAGGCAAGATCATTAGTCATTTATCTGTGGTTCCTCGGGGTCCAGTTCATACAGCATATCATCAAACGGTACAAGCAAGAGCAGTTTTTTGCCCAAATGGCTAACAACCTCCAGATGGAGCCTCTTCAATGCCCATCTTCCTCTTAAAGTAAATTTGTGATGTCAGGAGCAGATGTGTCTCACTGCTATGAAAAATTCCTAAATTCTTAATACATTTTAAATGCCATATTCTGAAGGCCTCTGATAGGTTTAAAAATACCTATCTAACTAAAGTATATCTCTATATATCTAGAAAACTTAATTGACATGCCTACAAGCATAACTATTATAGTTGGCTATCTATTAACCCATATTTCTTAATTATACACTTCCAAATGAGCCGCACAAACACAATACCTTAATCAGGAGCAGAAAATATATATCTATATAGAGCAAAATTGATCTTAAATTTGTATCAATGAGCCAAAATCCATACTAATGCAAATTTCTATAGCATATCCTTCTTTATATATAAACGAACATCTATAAACAATATTTAGGAATTTGTTTGTAGTTCTCTCTTCTTGCTGTTTATTGGGTGAAATATTTTTTGGGGATGTTGATGGTGAACTTTTAAAGAGTTCTTGGTCCATCAAACGACATTAGTATGGAAGGATTCCATCCATTCTCATCTTCTGTGGAAACAAAAGTAAAACCTCTTTTTCAATGCAACATATCCTTAGACTCAAAATTGATGTCAAGATACCTTTCTGTTAGTTTAATTTAGCAGTCCATACAATGAAATTTCTCTCATTACTTAGCTCTTTAACTGTCAAAAAATTCCAAGAAAACACAGTAATGTACATAATCCACACTTCCTGTGTATATTTCATCCTTACATGGCTTATTTTCCTTTTCTCTTTTTAATCTAGACTGTCTGTATTCTTTGTCGTTTTAAAGACTTTACTTTTTTTAAAAAAAAACTTACTTCTTTTTATAATTGTCTATATTCTTTTTCTTCTCTCCCCTAAGTCTATGTCTATTTATCTAACATTATGATCCATTTAGATTTCTTTTTCATCTGGACTTATCTTTATTGCATATCCATAATCCTTTTCTGACCAGAATTGCTTATTTTTTTATTTTTTTATTTTTTGGGGATTTTTTTCCCTGTTTATTTATTTATTAAAGATTTCTGTCTCTTCCTCGCCACCGCCTCCCATTTCCCTCCCCTTCCCCCAATCAAGTTCCCCTCCCTTGTCAGCCCTTAGAGCTATCAGGGTTCCTTGCCCTGTGGGAAGTCCAAGGACCACCCACCTCCATCAAGGTCTAGTAAGGTGAGCAAACCAACCCAAGGAACCCAGAATTGCTTTTTTTTTTAAATGCTAAGTGGACAAGACTAGAGATAATGCAGCCCTGCCTGCTTGTTCTGCCCAGTCCAACAAGCCTGAGAATGTTGCCTCTGAGAGCAAAGCACACTGCTTCATTTTTAGGCGCACAGTGTGTCTTTGTCTCCATTAAACGAGATGTTGCACCCTGTCCACAGACCCCATTTAAAGGCTCAGTCTCCTAAAAAAACAAGAGTAAGTGCTGGCAGCACAACCAGGAAGCCGCCATTTCAAACCACATAGTTATTTTGTAGTTGTTATTGTTGTTTTCTGGTACCTCTGAATCAGGAAGACCTCTCTTAAAGGAGCTGCAGCATGCTCCCAGTAAGTAGAGCCCATCTGAAAAAAACAGCAGCTAAACTTTGTAGTTTAGTGTCTAGAATTTCTTTCCAAGCTTTCTCAGGTTTTATGTGGATTTGGCTAGCATAAGTAGGAGCACCAATCTGTAGTGTTAGGCTGCTTGTTTGTTTTGGGCTGCTCAGCCCTAAAATAATCACGCAGAAATCATATTATTTGCAATACTTTTTGGGCAATAGCTTAAGCGTATTATCTTAAATCAACCTATCTCTCCAATACTCTGTTCATCACAAAGAAGCTGTGGCTTACAGGGCAAATTCTGGCACTTGTCTCTAGCAGGGATACATGGCTTCTCACTGACTCTACCTTCTTTCTTCTAGCATTCAGTTTAATTTTCCCTGCCTAGCTCTGCTCTACCCTATCACAGGCCATGGCAAATTTCTTTATTCATTAACCAATAAAAGCAACACATAGAAAAAAGGAACCCCCACATCATAAATTGACAAGGGTTTCTGAAGTGTGATACATATGGTTACAATTTTTCTTTTTTTCCCAGTGGGAAGGAAATAAAAGCTATATACCCTAAAAATGACTCTTTTGGGACATTGGGTATAATTGGTATAGGCTGAGAAGTATACTCAAAACATTTTTTTTGTCAAAAGGAAACATCTAAATATCAGCATTTAAAAATCCAAA
Organism: Microtus ochrogaster; assembly: GCF_000317375.1. Classification (NCBI taxonomy): domain Eukaryota; kingdom Metazoa; phylum Chordata; class Mammalia; order Rodentia; family Cricetidae; genus Microtus; species Microtus ochrogaster. The sequence continues at coordinate 25,135,080 of NC_022032.1, read as the reverse complement.
TAAACCTGAATAAGAAAAAAAATATCAGACAAGGAAAAAACAGTCAATTATCAACTGGAAAATATGGGAACATTGCACAAATTTCCGAGAGACTTTGCAAGTAACTTGTCTATATTATAATACTATTGAAAAAACTGAAATAAAGAATCAGCAAACAAAATTTTAGGAAATACTTAGATTCCAAAATTAAGATTGATATTTTCACTAAGGATAGATATTGCTGTAAATGTTAATAATAACAAGTATTTTAAAAATAATAGCAGATCCAAGAAAAGTTCAAGCAATAATTCCACATATATATGACATCGTTCCATTGTGTCTGAGATCGGTTGCAAAAGCTCCACTATTTCTCATATGATATTACGTCCAAAATGGTCATGCTTCCTAAAGTTGTCACTGGAACTGAAATATTTTACAGCAATTTCTCACCATCATCACTATCACTAAAACTGTCTCCTAATAGCTATCTGTTAATAGTAAGCACGTATTAGTGATGTAAAATGAGTCATCTATCCAAAACAGTACTGAATAGCTAGTAGGCAATAAACAATATATGCTTCTTTTTGCTAGTAGCACTCTTTCGTGCTTAAGTCATAGAGAGTAAATGAGCATAGCAGGTGTAGAGGTCAATGTCGTTAACGTTTCCCCTCTTAAGCCTCCCCTTGGAGAAGCAAATGGAAACGCAATTAATGATACATTAACAGTAAAAAGTTTTCATTTTGCAGTTCCTCTGCAATTCTTTATGATAAAGAACTCAAGCACTCCTGCTGGTGATTGCTGTGTAATTATTATTTTTACAGAAATATCAGATTACTTTTTTTAGTGATTCCTTTAATAGATGAAATTTTAAAGCCTTGCTATAGAAAGTATTAGTATGAACAAACCCAAAAGTTAGTAGTTGAATCCTTCTTAAATCTGCCTAACATTTGAAGTCTGATCTACAAAGAAAGAGAACCCTCTTCAATATCAGGAAGTTATTTCTTCAGTAATCAACAAAATATCTTCATTCAGCACGTCTAGTTCTTGGGAGAAGTGACTAGCATGATAGAGTGCATGGGCCCAGATACATCATCAAAGTTCTATGCTGCCTCCGGTAAAAATTACAGTGAGCTCTTCTTTACTGCCATGCATGTTCTTTAATCCCACATCTTGGGTAGTTTAACTCCTTTTCTGTGATAGTCTGATATCCTCTCCAACCATAGTTGTTCAAATCATGTCATTAATCATACCCTGTTCCACCTAAAAAAATAGTCATTTTGCCTATTTCTCTTCTCCTGGTTGGCAGGGAATGAAGTGAGATAAAAATATATCTATTGTACCAGATGTTTATTCAATATGTTTTCTTGTCACATGTCCCTACTGTTCTGCATGTCTTTTATGTCTGAGAAATATTGGTATTTTTTTTAAAGAATAGCCTGAATATATCAAATACAATCTTACTTAGGAATATTGAGTAAAGCATAGGAAAGTGACTAACCCCAGTAATTGATAGTCATCTTTCATAATGCTAACATTGCTTACTAATTCTCTCAAGAGTTCAAATCCACATAGTATAACAGACTATCTTCTCAACATTGTTATTACTCCTGAATGTCCTGAGAAACTAGAAAATATTGATCAGAAAGCCAGACTAGGCATTTTTTTGTTCTGGTTATTATCATCTAATAATATCCCTTGAAAAAGGTTACTTCTTTGATCTTGGTGTTTTTTATAAATACATTTTCTTTACTGTATAACTATGTCTTAGTTTTTCACATATGCTAGAATGAGTAGTGTAAATAGTATGTTTTATTATTACATAAGCTACCTACCAACAGAAGATAATTATGGATATGATATATATTTTATTAAAGTTAGGAAATATTTGTAAACCAGAAATCATAGTTGTATGCACATCATAAGATTGCTGAGTGTAACAAAATAGGTTATTATAAATCAGTTGTTGAGCATACCACTTGGGCTATTAATAAATGTTAAGGTTAGCTATGATCATTATAATCATCACTGTCTTCATTATTTCATCAATCCAGGTATCTCTTTCATCCTAACACAGAAATATTTACTTATCACATCATTAATATATGTAACTCTGGAGTGGAAAGAACAAACTTTCTCATTATCCAGCAAAAATATTTAACACAGAATCAAATTAAATCTATATTTGGAAGCATTGTTCAAGGATTCTTTATTATTTAACAAGTGCAAAATGGCAGCCACTGGCAATCACACACCATCCTATCTTCTGGTATTAAAGCATGGCTGCAAATAAAACAAGGGATAAACAATAGATTTAATTGCATTCTGCTAACAAGCCTGTCAGACCCAAAGAATGTCTCAGTTGTTCAAACCAAAATTTTGTAGAAAAGTATGCATACAATTAAGACTTGAAAGCAAACAGAAAATTGACACTATGTCAGAAAGTACCTTGTAGTTGATTTAACTTTAATTTATTTATCCAGTTAAGAAAATAATCACTGGCACATTACAAAGAATGACATTTGAGTCCTCATTTTTATTTTACTATTTTCATGTTAATAAAAACAAAAATCTATCTATAATTCCTTTTCTGCCTCTGTTAAGTTTGTCAAGCCTCTGTTAAGCTCAAATAAGCCCAAATTCAGTGAGGATTACAGGCAAATTTTGCTTTCTATCCTAGTCTAAAATGTCAAATGTATTTTTTCAACTCCATGGTATTAGCATAAGCATTCTTACTCCTTTTTAAAGTTTCTAATATTTAGTAGTGTCTTGATTTTACTTGGGTATTTGTTATCTACAGTGTCTCAGGAAGAATAAATTGATTTGCACTGCATAGGAAGAGAACGTCACTTAGTACTCTGCTTCCAGTTATGTTATATTGCTTATTAGTAAGTATTTACCCCAGGAATAATCACTGTACAATCTTAACATGCCCCCACTTTGTTTTATTCTAGTTTTTTTTTTTTTTTTTTGTGTGTGTGTGTGTAGAAGAGAGAATCTCAGTATGCAGTTTTTGTTGGCCTGGAACTCCCTGTATAGAACAATTTGGAATCAGAGATCCACCAAGCTCTGCCTCCTGAATGCAAAAAAAACAAACAAAATGAACATGCTATCAGGGCTGACAAATTTCGTATTCTTTTATAAAAATCTATTTTCTAACTATACTACCATTTAGTTTATAACTCAGTACTGTCTTTGAAGGACATATTATTTACATAATAGTGAATAAAAGATCTTAAATGCTGCTTTATTTTATTTAAAATATTTTCTTTAAAATTCTGTATACACAGGCTAAAATATTTTTTAGTGACAACTTGATAGTAGTAAAAATAAAAATGGCTACTAAAACCTTGTGATTTAATGATACAGGCTAAATTTCTATCTTTTAAAATCTGTTCATAAACTAAATTTTTCTAAGATAGCTTTCCACTTATGAACATAATCACAGTGCATACAGAACACTCACTCCCCACTACCCCTACATGTAACTACTCCCCCCCCAAACTTCTTTCATGTTCATGTCCACTCATTTTCTTTTCAGACCTACCTAGTTTTACCTGTGCCGTCTCTGTGACCAAGGGCATTGAGTCATGCTGTAGAGCAAGTTGAGCACAACAGTGTGTACAAACTAGACAGTGGCTCTGCTTCTTCTTGAATCCATCAATCACCAAAAGAAGTTAAATGGTAGAGAATTCAATACCGATTATTAGGCCCTGCTGTGTAGACACAGTGCAAGTAGCTAGAGAAATCAGTAAGAGGTCAGTCGGATGTTCTCACATAGTCATGCCATTATTGTATATATGTATATTGGATATAACATGTCCAACAGCTTGGATTGCTATTTCATAGGGTTGACCCCTGGACAAGGCTAATGATAGTCATTTCCCCCCAGCAGCCTGCTCAGCTCCCTGTACAAGTATTGAATCTAGGCTACAGGAGTAAGCTTCCAGTATGGTTCCAGTTTAATTTTTATATCTTATATCCAAGTGTGTGATATCTTCTCTAATAAAATCTTATTGTATGGTTGACAATTAAGAGAATTGATCAGAGCTTGTATTATTTGCAGGACTACTGGGACCTCCATTTCTTTCTCCTGTGCAGGTATTTCATAACTGGACCTTGGATGTTTATTTGTGAATCTAATGTTTCTAGGAGCAGCAGAGTCAATCATGCAAGGACATTTCCTTAAATCGCTGCTTTGTAGATTTTATGGTGGCTATAAGCTGGGAAGAATTCATATGGGTTTTTTATAACCCCTTCAACCCATTTAATCCCCAATTTTCATCTCTCCATTTCCCTGACTTCTCTCAGTGTCTACCCCTTTCTATGCAGTTAAGTTTATTTATTTTCCTTTACTTGTTTATGTTCTATTATGCCCACTCTTTTAATTCAATCCTTCCTGAGCTTTTCCTAATGCTTCCCTCATAGTTTCAGTTTTAGTTCTTCTGGGCCTGGGTTAAATAGTTGACTAAATTCTCCGCCGATTCCATTCATTCCCCTGAAAATGTTATCTTTCCTTACTGATGAATACTGGCTAGTTTTATATCAACATGATACCAAGTTCGAGGCATCTGAAAGGAGGGAACCTCAGTTAAGCAAATGTCTCCAGAAGATCTAACTGTAGGATATGTCCTTCAGTAGTGATTGATGAGAGAGGACTCGGCCCACTGTGGGTGGTGCCATCCCTGAGCTAATGGTCCTAAGTTCTATAAGAAAGCAGAATGACATTGAGGCAATTAGGAAATAGGCCCTATGCCTCACCTGTACATAGGTGTTCCCATGATGCAGTGCTCAGGGTGTGAAAGTCGAACACATGAAGGAGCATATGCAGACCAAAAGCTGCAGGATCTCCAGGATACAGGTCAACAAAAGAATGCATAAGAAGGGTCCCAGTGAGAGTGAAGTATCTATTGTACAGAGGAAACCATAGGCCTCGAACCACACCAATAATTCTTTGCAAAGAGCACTTGGGGGTAAAGATATATGAATAAAAGAGCAAACAGTGTGACTCACTGTGCCACACTACAGCTTCCAAGATAAGATGTTTTCCTTCCTCCTTTCCTTCCTTTTTCATTTCTTCTTTCTTTCTTTTTTTCTTTTTTCTTCCTTCCTCTTTCTTTCTTTCTTTCTTTCTTTCTTTCTTTCTTTCTTTCTTTCTCTTAAACTTTATTTTGTGTGAAACGGTGCAAGGGCAGAAGGTGGATACAAAGGGACAGGGAAATGAATGGTATTGTGATGTGAAAGACACAAAGAATAAATTTTTTTAAAAAATCTAAAAAAAGGAAAGAAAGCAGGATGAGCAAGCCAAGTTGAAAAAGTCAGTAAACAACACCCCTCCATGGATTCTGCATCAGTTTCTGCCTCCAAGTTCCTGTTTTATTTGAGTTGCTGTCATGACTTCCTTCCTTTGATGATAAATTGTGATATGAAAGTATAAGTCAAATAAACCCTTTCCTTCCCAAGTTGTTTTTGGTCATGGTGATTTGTCAGAGACCTTCTTGGGTGGTCGGAGAGGAGCTGCAGGTCCCAGAAGATGTGTGGAGTCTTCAGGAGGGGAAGAGAGAGAAGGAAGAAAAGGACATGATCTGAGGGTGAATTGGGGTGACTGCTTTTCTTGTGTAGCTCCACCTCAAGGCCCTCGCCCATCTCTCTCCAAACCCTGTCTCATCCCAGAAAGCCTGCCAAATGATGAACCGCTCACCCAGGGTGTTTACGCTGACCCCAGAAAAAAAAAAAAAGGATGTGTGGTTTTTCTGTCTCTCTTCCTGTTTCCTCTTTGGGAAACTAGAAAATTATCCAGGAGCATTTTATCCATTAATCCTGTACTTTTTCTGGTTCAGTTTGGTTTGGTTTGATTTGGATTGCTGGGTTGGCAGAGAAGTTTATAAGGGTGCAGACAATTTTCAGCTGCCAGCAGTGTTTAAATGGAAAGAGAATACACATTTTATGCTGTGTAGTTGCACACAAGATTAATCAGGAGACATGGGATTTGTGTGTTGGTGCCTGGCTTGAGACCAGGAGGTAAGGAAGGTAGTCTTGACATTTACAAAAGGCACCGGTCAGATGTTAATGAAAGGGCTACAGATTCCTAAAGATAAGACTGGGGATCAATCTACCTCAACACCTAGTAATATCACTCTTGGTCATAAACCAAAATATGCACACTCATACCACAAGGACATTTGCTCAACTGTGTTCATAGCAGCATTTTTCGTAGCAGCCAGAACTTGGAAATAACCTAGAAGTCCCTCAGCTGAAGTATGGATAAAGAAAATGTGGTACATTTACACAATGGAGTATTACTACACCGTAAAAAAACAATGACATTTTGAAATTTGCATGCAAATGGAGAGAACTAGAAATATCCATCCTGAGAGAGGAAGCTCAGACCTAGATAGACAAACATGGTATGTACTCACATACCATGTGGATACTTGACATAAAGCAAAGGACAAACCAGCTTACAGACCATGATCCCAGAAAAGCTAGGTAACAAAGAGAACCCTAAGAGAGACATACGTGGATTCCCCTGGAAGTGGGAAACAAACAAGATCTCCAGAGAAAACTGGGAGTAGAGGAGGAGAATGGGAGCTGGAGGGAAGAAGAGGAGGAAGGAGGAGAACAGGAGGGAATGAGATGTTCAAGAAGGGAAAAGGATACTGAAGGAGAGAAAGAAAAGATATATCTTGATTGAGGGGGCCGTTAAAGGGCTAGCGAGAAACATGGCACTAGGAGAATTCCCAGGAATGCACAAGAATAACTACAGTTAAGACTCTAAGCAACAGTGGAGAGGGTGCCTAAACTGGTCTTCAATTATAATCAGACTGATAATTACTTTAATTGCCATTATAGAACCTTCAATCACAAATGATGGCCGCAGATACAGACATCTACAGCAAAGCACTGAACTGCCTGAGACCAGTCCAAGAGAGGAAGGGGCGATAATATGAGGGGGGGGGTCAAGACTACAATGGTGATACCCACAGAACCCGCTGACCTGAGCTAGTGAGATCTTACTGACTCTGGACTGATTTCGGGAGAGCCTGCATAGGATCAAACTAGGCCCATTGAATGTGGGGGCACAGTTGTGAGGCTTGGACAGTCTGTGGGATCACTGGCAGTGGGACCAGGATTTATCCGTAGTGCTTGAACTGGCATCTACAAGCACATTCTCTTTAGAACGATACCTTGCTCAGCCTAGATACAGGGGAGAGGGCCTTGGACTTTGTTGGCTCCCCATGGGAAGTCTTACCCTTTCTGAAGAGTGGATGGGAGTGGGTCGGGGGAAGAATGGTATGAGAGGAGGGAAAGGATTAGAAATGGGGATAGCTATTTAAAATGA
>NC_022032.1:25118710-25127442 GCF_000317375.1 Microtus ochrogaster | reverse complement strand
AAAAAAAAAAAAAAGAATGATTCCTTTATCAAGCAGGAACTTTCCTCAAGTTCCCAAGGGAATGGGGGCCATTATCCAAATTCTTGACATATGAAAAAGGACTTTTGCTTAGCAGACAATAAACTATAGTTTCTTAGTCTTACTATAAGGGCCTGCCCTCATTGTACCATACGATTCTGCTTTCTCTGTGTTTATTAACTGAACTCTTGCCCTTAATGGCCTCAAGCTCTGGCTCTGAACTGTTGACATTTCATCCTTAGGATCAGGAGTATCTAATAAATCTCTAACATTCCTTTTCTTGGTATAATTAGGATGGCACAACTGAATTCCTGCATTTGTGGTGGCAGGGATTTTTTCCATAGAATTATTTTGTTTATAGAAGCTACCATTGCACACACTTTTATCCTTTAAAAAAATCTCAAATATAATTTCCCAAAGAGAAAGGCATTATTAACATTGAGAACCATTAAAAATGAAAGTCTAAAGGCAATGGAGAAGTAAAGTCTGCAACGTTGAAAAGCTGGAACTTTGTCAAGCAGCAATGGTTACCATTAGATCCATGTCAGTGATTCATCACAGCAATAATAACCCTACTAAGACAGATGTAATTGTATATTTTTATGCACTTATACATATTAATAATAATCAGTTCATGGGCATGATCTGGGCTTTTACTAAGGGTATATCTTTGTAGCAATGATAGCACTATGTATAAGTGTATAAAATGCAACTACTTTTGTTGTAATGGAAGTGCATTTTCATCTAGTGATTTTCTGTTATGATTTTTTGTTTGTATGAAACTAAACAACAATAAAACGATGCTATTGTGGTGGGTCTTCAGTGATACTATGTACTTAAAATATCATGATATTACTGATTTCCAAGCTCATTAATTTCAGAATTTCATAATAAATAACACTAATCATCCCCTTAAAGGATTTTTGAAATTATTGTCATCCAGAGATATTTAATTGGAAAATTGTTTCTAAGTTAAACTTTAGTACAATGAAATGTACTTCAGAAGCTTTCATATTAGTGTTTACTCAATTTCTTTTGAATTTCCCATCAAGAAGAACATTATTCATTGCTGAAGAGATTTGTTTAACCTGAGCCAAGACCCTAGTTGAATTATAATGCATTTACTGGGAGTAAAAGATTCTTAACACACAATGGTAACGATTAAATCAAAATCAGTAGTTAATGGATCTAAAGTAGAGCTAGCAGCACTCACCACTGTTTTATTCTATACTAACTTTTCAGCCTTACCCTTGAACATGCTACTGTGTGTGTCACTAATATGTATCAGACACCCCTACCCATCAACTAGATTTACAAAAACGCCACCTTTTCCTTTCAAATCACCTGTTTGTTGTTAAATATGCTATTTAATAAGTCACCTAAATAAGGTATTCTTCCGTGTTAAATTTTGCTTTTGAAAAATAGTATCACTGGTGATTTAATAATGTTTTATATCACTTGCTGCCTTACTACTTTTCTATTTTTTATTTACAAAAATTAGGCTATAAAAACTAAATTATTTTTTAAAAAATCAAATATTTAAAAATAGTAATTATTTTATTTTAAACAAATAATTTACCTTCTAGTATCGCTGAGAAATTATATTCAACAAAAAATAATCTATTCATTTTTATTAAAGTTTAATGCCTTGCTATTTTTGCAAAATTTGTTCAAATATGATTAGCTATTCTGGTACATAGATCTGAATAAGATTAGTAACAATTATATTTTACTATTATTTATTACTATTTAATCATTATTAAGTCACTATTTTGTAAAATTGTGAGTTTGTGGATTCAGTGATGACCATTTAGAATTCATTTAAGGTAAACAAATTACTAATTATCAAACAAAAAGAATCCTGACTGGGCAAACATATTTACTATGATGTCACTGATGTAACATTGCTGTATGGATTTCATGAAAATAAAACAAATAGTAACAATTATTGAACCATACTTTCAACAAACTATTTTTTCCATTTTATTTTATTTTATGATGAGAAATTATTTGCTTCTAATTTATTAGTAAAATGTATTAGATGGAAATATGAGCAGTGTTTTTGCATTTATGGTATTGGTGTACCAAGAACACTGAAAATAAGTTAACATTAAATTGATAATGACACTATTAATCCCTAAACTAATCTTCATTCCTTCAAAATGGTCAGTCTAGCAGAACAGAAGATTATGAGAATATATAGGATTTTGGAGCAGACAAGATTCTGAGTGGTTTCTTTAACAAATGAGGTAATTTTAGCATTTGCGGATTTATTAGAGGAAATGATTTTACTCAATAACTACACATGATGTCTTCATAATAGCTATACATTATAAACATTTTTGAGTGAGAGCTCTACGTTTTCATGAGTTTTGCAATAATTTTTTGAGTTATCCAAACACATGACATACATGGACAACATGCAAGAACTGCTCATAGTCTAAGAGGAATAGAAAAGACTTTTGAGATAGCATAAACTCTCTTATGAGAGTGTTCTTTAAAATGCATTGAGGTCCTATCACTAGGTATTTAATCATTCTGACAATCCCTTCAACATGGAGGATTATGGGCTAATATCTTATTACTGAAGAAGTGAAACATGAATAATTTCTCTATACTGATGACCAGAAGATACTAAAATGCATACAGTTATGAAGTCATGCTTCCAAAGAATGTAGTCAAAGAACATTACAATGAATAATATTCAGAAAGAAATATTAGCAGTAATTGTCTTACTGTATATATAGTCTATCAAGGAGGAAGCATCAGATAGTAATATTGCTATGACCAAAGTATTTGTCAAGCATTTTAATTCTTTCATGTTTCCTAACAAGTCAAGTGGGAAAAAAGAATGGCTACCAATGCTCCACTTGATAGGCAGTCTTAGACCCAACATATACAGAACTAAGGGGACTCTATTATGGGTTTTAAAAAGCAGAGCACAGCTGGACCTTGGGAGCTCAGTCCCTTGCTCTGATGAGGGTCTCTGTCTCTATCTCCATCTGTCACCGGACGAAGATTCTATGGTGGTATTCGAGATAATCATCAGTGTGATAGTGAGGCAAGGACAGTTCAGGCACCCTCTGCTCTGCTGCCCAAGGACCTAGCTGGGGACATCCATGTGGATACCTGAGACCCCCTCTAGAGCCAAGTCTCTTGGCAACACTGAAATGGCTCCCTTAATGTAGATGTCTTCTCCCCTGCTCCTATATCTGCCCTTCCTCCATCTCCACCCTCCCATTCCCCCAAGGTCTCCCCAGTCTTTCCCTTCTCCCTTCTCTCTCCCCCTCTCCCCTTCCCCTAACCACACCCCCATCTTTACCCCCACCCCCGTACTCCCAACTTGTTTCTGAATGTGGCTGACAATGGGGGCTGACTGAGAAGCCACTGATAAAGGCACTGGGACTTGTTTCTACTGCATGTACTGGCTTTTTGGGACCCTAGTCTATTTGGATGCACAGTTTTCTAGGCCTGGATTGGGGCGGGGGAGGGCCTTGGACTTCCCACAGGGCAGGGTTCCCTGCCCTCTCTTATGGAGGGAGGGGAAGGGAGGAGGGTGAGTGGGGGAGTGGGAGGGGAATGGGAGGAGGGGAGGAAGTGTAAATTTTTAATTGGAAAAATTAAAAAAAAAAAAGAGCACAGGAAGCTGGAAGGGAAAATTGCGGGAATGTTGGGTGAGCAAATACTGAGGTGAGAATAGATTGGATTTGATTAAAATACAGTTTTTATATGCATGAAATTCTGAAGCAATAAAAAATGAGTAAGAGCTGGGCCATGGTAGCGCACGCCTTTAATCCCAGCACTCAGGAGACAGAGGCAGGTGGTTCTCTGTGAGTTTGAGACCAGCCTGGTCTACAGAGCTAGTTCCAGGACAGGCTCCAAAGCCACAGAGAAACCCTGTCTATAAAAAACAAAAAAAAAACCAGGACAGGCTCCAAAGCCACAGAGAAACCCTGTCTATAAAAAACAAAAAAAAAACAAAAAAAAAAAAAATGAGTAAGTGTGACTTGTGATATTTTTATTTCCCAATTTTTGTTTATATTAAATCACAAAGTAGTTCATGTTTTTAAGGCACATATAAAGAAATAATGCTAAATTATAGTGTGAAATGAATATATACATATAAAGAAAATGAATTTTTTTCAGTAATCTAGTGTTATTCTTTTATAATAATATTTTGTGAGTGCATTCATAATTAAGAAAGTTGGAAGTTTGCCATATGGAATCCATGATTTGATTTGAAATCCAAGAAACAACTGACTTAATCACAAGCTAAGAAATTAACAGAACAATGTAATTAATAGTCTCTGCATTGTAAACAAAAATTTTGAAAAAATCTGATGATAGATCTTAGCAACGAGTTAAGGCCATTCTTGGATTGAAGAATGTATGACCTATCTAGTCTAAAGACTTTTAGTTTGCTCATGTCGAACATCACTAATATGATAATCAATATTTATCACGTATATCTCAATTTCATTCACGCTGAAGTACCAGCTAAATCCTAAACACCCTGGCAGGTTGTTTCTGCTCGTGAGAACTTCTCTAGTCAAATTATATCTGGTGACCTTAGGTGGCAGATGACCTAGAGGATAATTAAAAATAATTTTGTCCCATTTTTTCCAGAGCTTCTGATTGCAGTGTAGTAATTTTAAATAACATACTGATCTTTAAAAATCTATTGTATATTTAAATATATGTTATAAAGATATAGATAAAAATCCATATCAGGTACATGCAGCATGTTTTGTAGTCACAACTACATATCACACTAATTATATTCAGCTTTCCAAAATGAAAATCATTTTTTTTAAAAATTGTTGTATGATATTGAATAGATTAAAGAATGATCAATTTCCGTGATGGTTCTAATTAATTTCAAGTCCCTCAACAAAGAGTTCCTAAGAGCTTTTTAATGATTTCAGGTCTTGTTGGTTTGAATTCATTGGAAGTAGAGATGTTATTCAGATGTTATTCGGGCATCTAATGGCAGAGAGATTCAAAGAAATTAATGGGGAGTTTTCCCTTCCCAGAGCACTTTTGTAAATTGCCCCTGCATTCTGCTCTTGCTTTGGACAATGAGTCCTCTGTGTTCTAGAAACTATCACAAGTGGTGTTTTGCACAAAGTATTTTCCCTTTTTTATTGTTTTTATTGAACTATACATTTTTCTCCACTCCTCCCCCTTCCTCCCCTCTCCCCTTCTACCCTATTCCGTGATCCCCAGAGTGCACAAAATCTTTTAATGCTGTTCAGTGCAATCTGATTCGTTTGACTCTTTTCGTCTGTTTCTGCTTTAGTTATCTTGTGACCTTGACCACTCTGCTTGCTCAAATTTGTGTCTGCACCCTCACAATTTTAAAATTTTATCTTCACACACTAAATTGTAATGGCTAAATCTCAAGAAATATCTTTGACAGCAATTAAAAGAGGGAACTATGAAAATCACAGCATCTTCAGGAACTTAAAATCTTCAAAATAATCATTTTGGCTTCAGAGATTACTTAAGTTTATGCTGTCTTTAAAAGCCTATTTATCTGTAAAAAGCAATACATCATTTTATTTAAAGATTTGCACAATTTGTGGTCTATTTCCAATTGTAGAGTAAATAGAATCATAGGTATCACTGTCATTTTCAGATAGTATGGCATTTTTATATAGGGGGATGGAAATACTGAACACAGAGCAATGACACTCCCTGTCATTCTATCTTCTTTCATGACTTAGAGACTTAACTGGTTAATTTGTTTCTAGTCTTTATTATTTACCTAATTATAGGTGGATGATCTCACATATACTGTATTAAAACTTTTTGTTCATTGAAGTTCCTTTATTTTAATTTGCTTTAATTGATGACTTTATAGGCAGTTTGTGGCCCCCTTCGCTGGGGTCCATTCCTGGCAGCAGTGAATGCATAGCTGAAATGGGTCATCCCCTGGGATGGTGACTCCCTCTTTTATCAGCAGAGAGCTGTGATTGATGGAGGCAGATTCAGAGATCCATAGTCAGACAGTGAGAGAAGCACAGGGAGTCCTGCTGAGGATAGAGGGGAGGGATTGTCGGAGTCAGCTGGCCCAGGGATATCTTATGAAAACCCGAAGTAAAGGGTTCATGGGGACTCTCAGAGTCTAAACCAACAATCAGCGAGCCTGCATGCGACTGACCTAGATCATCGGCATATGTGACAGTTGCATACCTTGGTCTATTTGTGGGACACCTGGCAAAGGGAACAGGGGCTATACCCTGTGATTTGACTGTCTTTTGGAAGCATATTCCTCACGCCATATTGCCTTGCCCCGTCTGAACACAGGGAGAGGTGCTTGGTCTCATGGCAGACTGATATGCCATGCCTTGCTGGTACTCATGGGAGGCCTGCCCCTTTCTGAGTGGAGAAGGGGAGGATTGGTAGGGGGGTAGAAAAGGTGGGTATGGGGGGGAATGGGAAGAGAAGAGAGAAGGGAGGTGCAGTCCAATGTAAAATAAATTAATAAATTAATAATAAATAAAAACAATAAAAAAGGAAAAATATCTGCAGATTAGCTTTATCTTTTGATCCTTATTAGTCATTCATGTCTTCGAAAGATCCCAATATAATTAATTTGTAAATTTATTAAAATGTCCTTTATCAGACCAGGTAGGCATAAGGCCATTTTATTGTCCTAAAAGTCAGTAGGCATGAAATCTACCCATCCAAGAGAAAATTACAGCACTAACTTTAGTAAGGCAGGAGTAAGTAACAATAAAATATCCTGGAAGTTATTTTAATAGCATAAAGAGACTGATTTTTCTCATAAATAAAATGAAATATTTTAGGGTACTTTGAATTTTCTTTAAATAATTAAAGCAGGAAAATTTCTGAGATGGTAGGCACCATGTTAGCAGAAAACGGAATGTAAAAACATCTAATACTGAAGCTTTCTCATTGTCACTTTAGAAATTGTTTGAAATTCTGCCCTACCCCCACGTAAAATTCTGTTTAATGGTATTTTTAATGCAGAACTTAAGTTAGAAATTCAAATAGCAGCTGTTGAAATATTCTAGCACACACAGTATGTTCAAAGATATACTAATTTGATATATACATGCTGATATATATATATATGGTAATATATATTACACTAAGGTAATAATAACTATTTGTTTTCCCAAATTAAAAAAAAACATGTAAGAGCACAGAATTTTTATATAAAAAACATGGAAATTTGTTATATACATAGTCTTAAATCTGTGCAAAATTTGTTGGGCACTGTTCGTTGTCACTTATGAAATGACAGACAGCACAGAGCAAAGGGTGCATATTGTCCATTTAGAATGAAAGCCAGAGTGAAGTTTTGTACATGATGCCAGGAAGATGGTCAAATCATTACATTTTGGAGTTTGAGTTACTCCTTCCTTAATCATCTCACAGTGAGAAACCTCTTTTGAAGTAACCAGCTTAGCTGAGGGTATCACAGGGAACTGGAAAGAACAGTAATGGTAGACAGAGACAGCTGACTTCACTTCAGGAATAAACAACTTTTATTTTTCCCACTGCTGTTTACATGTTGTATAGTATACATAATACATGTATATAACAGTATACAATACATATATTATATACTAGATATAGCACGGTAAGCAGTGCTTGATCAAACAGTATCTTCTACCTCCTCAGATGAGTTCTTCCTTCTGCATTTTAGTCCTTGCTTTGATCATAGGACATTTCTTCTAGTCTCTTGGTCTTTCTTCATTTCTTCATGGTCCTGAAGTTTTCCACAGTCATGGGACCACTCCTGGGTCACAGTTTTTGTCTAAGCGAGAACTACAGACCATCTGGATGGTCCTTAACACCTTTTTACTTTTGCAATTTTTCTTAGTCCCCTAAATTCAGTGATATATTATAGGATAAACCTTTTAAATATACTGAGAATCCTTTCTGTGTTAGAATATGGCTAATTTACACATCATCTATGTAAAAAATAATGATCAAAATGTATAAAGTTGTGCTTAGAAAAACATGACTTTCCTATATTGGTTTACATAACCACATTGTGAAATCAAAATAACAACAATAAAGACAGCATTGTCTCTCACTATATCCACCTGTACCAATCAGATTTAGATAAAATTATATATTGTATTTCAAGAATGAGGGAAATGGGAAGGAATGAAGGAACAGTGCACGAAAATATTCCTAGGACTGTGAGTTTACAAGTATTAAGCTAATACTTAATTAAGATACAGACCAGTGCACATTTATCCAATCTTGTTGAATGTATAAAAGAACAAAAGTTCACCTTCAACTTACAATGTGCTGATGCAGACTCATTAACTATGACTCAATTACTTATTTGACAGGGGATGTTGATAATGAAGCAGGCTATCTGTATTGGAACATGATTATTGGAGGAAATCGTGCTGTTTAGTTTTTTGGCAAATGCAAAAACATTTCATTCGTAAAATTAAAAGAATGTGTTTTGTTTTGATAATTGTTTCCTACATTTTACAGAACAATATTGTTATCCACACACATTCAGATTACAGACAAAAGCTAATTTGTGGTCATTTGGAATTTGAATATGGATAGGTTAAGTAATGTAAAAGAATACCCAATGATTTGGGGTATGTGAGATTTGTGTCTTTTCAAAGTAGTTAAAAGAGAATATTTGTCTTTTGTGGCATTGTTTATTAGATATTTATTTTTCTTTTTTTTTATTGAGAAAAGGAAAAAAAAAA